>NW_016804934.1:310279-371987 GCF_001698545.2 Rhinopithecus bieti
CCACACACACCCCACACACACACCCCACACACACCCCACACACCACACACACCCCACACACACGCCCCACACACATGCCACACACACACCACACACACCCCACACCCCCCACACACACCACACATACACACAACCACACCACACACCCCACACACACCTCACACACACACCCCACACACACCCCACACATATGCCACACACACACACCCCACACACACTCCACACACACCACACATACACACAACCACACACCACACACACACCCCACATACATACAACCACACCACACACACACCACACACACCCACCCCACATACACCACACATACACGCAACCACACCACACCACACACACACACCCCACACACCCCACATACATATGCCACACACACACACACCACACACACCACACATACACACAACCACACCACACCACACACACACCCCACATACATACAACCACACCACACACACACCACACACCCCACATACACCACACACACCACACATACACACAACCACACCACACCACACACACACCACACACCCCACATACACATAACCACACACACCACACACACCCCACATACACCACACACACACACAACCACACCACACACACACCACACACCCCACATACACATAACCACACACACACCACACACACACCACACACACTACACACACCACACATACGCACCACACCACACACATTATACATACCACACAAACCCCACATACAACCACACACACACACTACACACCCCACATACACACAACCACACACACACCACACACACTACACACACCACACACACACCACACACGCACCCAACATACACACAACCACACCACACACACCCCACATACATATAACCACACTACACACCACACACACACATACATCACATACACTACACCACACCACACACACCGCACACCACATACACCACACATCCCACACTCACACCACACACACCACACACACACAACATGCACTACACACACCACACACCACACACACCACACACACACACCACACACACTACACACACCACACACCACACACACCACACCACACACACCACACACACCACACACACATACCTACCACACACACTCCACACACACCACACCACACAGACACACACACCGTACACACACGTATATTTTTCACCTCATGGAGTTTGATAAAATCACACAAGCCACATGTCTGCCCATGACCCAGCAATTCCACTCCTAGGTATTTACCCAAGAGAAATGGAAATGCCCACACAAAGACCCATATGTGAATGTTCACAGCAGCTTTATTTGTAGTAGGCAAAACCCGGAAACAAATCAAATGGTGAATGGAAAACAAATGTGGCATGTGCATGTAGTGAACTGTTACTCGGCAATAAAAAGGAATGAACTACTCATGCGTCCAACGACATAGTTAAATCTCAAATACATGCTAAGCAAAAAAAGCCAAACCAAACAAAATAAAACACCTGCTGTATGAGTCCATGTCTATGACACTGTAGCGCAGGCAAAACTCATCTTTTCTGACAGAAAGCAGATCAGTGTTTGCCTGAGGCTAGATTCAGGGAAATTAACTATAAAGGGGCCTTAGGGAACTTTCTAGATGATGGAAATGTTCCATATCTAGATTATGGTGGTGGTTACATGCATATATACATTTGTCAAATTCCATTGAACAGTACCCTTAAAATGAGTGCATTTCACTGTATGTAAATTTACCTCATTAAAATTAATTTTTTTTTAGATGGAATCTTGCTCTGTCACCCAGGTTGGAGTGCAGTGGCACGATCTTGGCTCACTGCAACCTCTGCCTCCCTGGTTCAAGCGATTCTCCTGCCTCAGCCTCCCGAGTAGCTGGGATTACAGGCGCCCGCCACCACACCCAGCTAATTTTTGGTATTTTTTCTTTTTTTTAGTAGAGACACTGTTTCACCATGTTGGCCAGGCTGGTCTCGAACTCCTGACCTCAGGTGGTCTGCCTGCCTCAGCCTCCCAAAGTGCTGGGATTACAGGCATGAGCCACCACACCTGGCCTAAAATTAATTTCTAAAGATCGTTTAAAAAGCAGACACCAGCCCCAATCTCAGACCCCTTGAGACAGAATTTCTAGGACAGGGGCCATCCTGCTGGACAGTGGGTGCCAAGAACACCTTGCCCATTTATCTGAGCTCCCTTCTGACTCTGAAATCTGGAGCCCCACCCTCCTGGGTCCAGCTTCGGGACTGCCTGGGTCACGGCCCTCCTCTGGGAAGCCCCTGCAGTGCCCCAGAAGGGATGAAGCTCACAAGGGGTGAGGCAGGCAGCCCATGGGGCAGGAGGGAGCTTGACTGGGCGTGGGGCCTCGTAGAGAGAGGGTAGTGAGGGGTTCCAGTGGGGAACCCCTCCCAGCCTGACCCCCACCACACCTTTCTGACCCCCAGATTTCCAGACAAGGCTCACCCGTTCCAACTCGAGGTGCCAGGGCCAGCTGGAGGTCTACATCAAGTACGGATGGCACATGGTTTGCAGCCAGAGCTGGGGCCGGAGCGCCAACCACTGGGAGGACCCCAATCAAGCGTCAAAAGTCTGCCAGCGACTGAACTGTGGGGTGCCCTTAAGCCTTGGTCCCTTCCTTATCACCGACAGACATCAGAGCCAAATCACCTGCTACGGACGCCTGGGCTCCTTCTCCAACTGCAGCCACAGCGGAAGAGACGTGTGTCGCCCTCTGGGCCTGACCTGCTTAGGTGGGTAACTAGCCAGCCACATGGGCACCCTGGGCCTGGGCGCCAGCCCCGAGGAGACTGCCCAAGGCCTGTGATCTAGGGTCTGAGCCGGCTGGTGGAAGGGGTGGGGGGACCCCAGTTTATAACTACTCCCAAGACACATACCCAGGAGGGAGACTGGAAGGGGCCAGCACCCATCTGTAGGATGGCAATGGAGGACCTAGTTCTGCCAATCACTGACTTCATCAGCGCCTCTGAACCTCCATTCTTCCATCTGTGAAGTGGGGTGGTACTTCCCGCCTCTCAGGAGGCTTACAGACAATGTGTGGGTCAAGCGGACCTGGTGTGCCAAGCGGCGTTCATGCCAGGAGCTCCTGGTCCTCTCAAGGTTGCCAGCTGCCCCCGGCCCTCCCCATACCACCCATTCCTCCCTCACCAGAGTGTCTCATTGCAGAGCCCCAGACGACAACACCTCCACCCACAAGGCCCCCGCCCACCACAACTCCAGAGCCCACAGGTAAGAGGATTCTGAACCCCCCGTAGGGAGTCAGAGCTAGCAAATAAAAACCCAGGATGCCCAGTTACATTTGAATTTCCGATAAAGTGGAAATGTTTAGTATTGATGTGTTCTACGTAATATTTGGGACCCCACCACCTCCCAAGGCCAAGTGTTGGTCAGCAGTTGTCCACAAGTTGGGGCCAAACAGCAAGGAGTGCCCAGGAGCCCTCGGCGCTCAGGCTGGCTCCCCCTCCCGCTCTCTCGTCTCCCAGCTCCTCCCAGGCTGCAGCTGGTGGCACAGGCTGGTGGCCGGCACTGTGCCGGCGTGGTGGAGTTCTACAGCGGCAGCCTGGGGGGTACCATCAGCTTTGAGGCCCAGGACAAGGCCCAGGACAAGACCCACATCCTGGAGAACTTCCTCTGCAGCAGCCTCCAGTGTGGCTCCTTCTTGAAGCATCTGCCAGAGACCGAGGCAGGCAGAGCCCAAGACCCAGGGGAGCTGCGGGAACACCAGCCCTTGCCCGTCCAATGGAAGATCCAGAACTCGAGCTGTACCTCCCTGGGGCATTGCTTCAGGAAAATCAAGCCCCAGAACAGTGGCCAAGTTCTTGCCCTCCTCTGCTCAGGTAAGTGAGACCTGGCCAAGCCCCATGACACCTGCTGCCCTAGGTGGGGTCACAGAGCATGCCAGAAGGTCAGGGAACATACGTGCAGCACGGGGCACTATGGAGAATACAAGGGAAGTGGAGGCCTGGTCTTAGCCTCTAAGAGGTAAGAAGGGTTGGGGTGGGGAGGATGCATCCACACTGAATGCCTTGGTAATCTCGGCAAAGCTACACACCCCAAGCCCAAAGAAACCACTGGCTCAGCTGCCACATGGGGAAGGGGAGTCGGCAGGACTTCCAGGAGGAGGCGAAGTCTTTTCGTGGATTCAGGGGAGAAAAAAATGTCTAGGTAGGAATTGTGGCACGTGCCAAAGATGGGACACTTGGAGGGGTGGGCCTTGCAGGAGGGGCGTTTATAAATCCCAAGGGTTGACATTGCAGCAATGGTGAGAGGTGGGAGGGCCCTAAGGCCCGGGGGTAAGAGCACAGCAGGCAAAGAGAGAAACAGAGACAGCCCCCAGGAGGGCTCTGCAGAGGGTCCTGAGCCGTGCGCTGACAAAGTAAAGAGAATGATGCCGCTGTGTGGTTGAGGGGAGGAGGCAGGTGAGACTGAGTCTGCGAGACCCCAGTGGGCCAAACTAGGATCAATGAAGAAAACTAAAGGCAAGAAACCACAGCTGAAATGAAGGGAGAATCCTCGCAGCACACCTCCCTCTGGAAGTAGCGGGTTCCTATGGTCAGAAGGGTTCTCAGTAAAGTCCAGATTGTACTTACCGAGAGCTTACTTCGTGCAGGGACCGTTCCTGGGCGTTCTAAATTTTCCACATGGCCTTAGGAGGTGGGTGTTATTATTATCATCCCTTTTTACAGTGAGGAGGCTGAGGTTTAGAGAGGCTAAACCTCTTGCCCAGTACTATGGAGCACTTGCTGGGATTTCTGTTCAAGCAGGGTCACTCTAGAGCCTGTTGTCTCAGCCTTGGTGACTCAGTGTGGTCCTGGACCCGCAGCAGCAGGTTAGAAATGCAGGTGCTCAGGCTCCAGCCCAGACCTTCCGAATCAGAATCCACTTTTCAGCAAGGTCCTCAGCGATTTATGTGCACAAATCTAGGAATCACTGCTCGGGGCCACCTGGCTGTCCTGCAAGCACGCCGAGTACCTGGTGTAAATTAGTAAAATGCTGCCCCTCCCCCAGCAGAAGCAGCTCCCAAGGGTCTCTTGGTCTGATGAGGTGAGCAGGGCTGGCTCGCAATCCCACCCGTCCCTCAGCTACTATCCTTCCTGCAGGCTACAACCTGTAAAACCATACCCAGCGTTCTTACCTTTGAAGCTTCTTCTAAATAGATTTACTAGGGCTTTGAAGGTGGATGTTGCTACGGAAACTGGCCAAAGCTGGTGAGATCACAACTCTCTCTAAACTGAGCGTGCGTGGGCCTCAGCTACGGACTCACAGGCCCCACCTTGGCAGGCAGAAATAAATGCGTGCCTCTGTTGAGCCAGGCCCCACTTGCTGAAAGCCTGGCCCTCAGCGTTCAGTGCCTGGACAGCAGGATCTGTCCCAACTGTGAACTGCCAGGACTCAGGGTAGTAGGTCTTTCCAACCCCCGGGCCTCAGTTTACCTCTTCTGAAAAGTCCTTCTTCTTCCCAAAGTGCAGTGGGAGAATGACAGGATGTTTCCAAGTGGGAAGTGGACCCAGGTGGAGCCTATTTCCCACGCTCTTCTCTTACCTCCACCTGGCATGGGGCCGACTCCCTGCTGGTGGCTGCCAACAGGTTCCTTGCAGAAAGCGCCTATGCTGCTGTGTCTCCGGATGGTGCTGGCAGCTGCCCAGAGGCACCAGAGACAGTGCTGGGTCAGGGGAAGAGCCACAGAGGGTACCAGAAGAAGGGAAGGGCAGAAAGGAAGGCTGCCTCTTCTGGTGGTCCCATACAGTGCCTTCCCCTAACCAGGGGGGCCCCATGAAGCAGCGATTTGTCAGTGGCATGGGGCCCCAGGAAGCAGCACAAAGGCTCAGGGCCACATTTGCACCCTCCTTTCCCATTGCTTCCCCTCTCAGGTTTCCAGCCCAAGGTGCAGAGCCGTCTGGTAGGGGGCAGCAGCATCTGTGAAGGCACCGTGGAGGTGCGCCAGGGGGCTCAGTGGGCAGCCCTGTGCGAGAGCTCTTCAGCCAGGAGCTCGCTGCGGTGGGAGGAGGTATGCCGGGAGCAGCAGTGTGGCGGCTTCAACTCCCATCGAGTGCTGGATGCTGATGACCCAACATCCTGGGGGCTCTCTTGTCCCCATGAGAAGCTGTCGCAGTGCTACGAACTTACGGAGAGAAAGTCCTACTGCAAGAAGGTGTTTGTCACATGTGAGTTGGCCACAGCCCACAGTGGGTGGAAGCAGTTACACAACTTTACCTCTAGGACCTGGTCAGGGTGCATGTCTCTAAAGGGCAGCCCTGGGGAGCTAGACAGAGAGTCCCAGAGACCCAGAAAGGATGGAGAGAGGGAAACTGGAGGGCCAGGGAGCAAGAGTACTCAGACAGCAATGGGCATGAACAATAACAGGAGACAGGGCAAGCAACAGGCAGAGATCACTGTCAGGCAGTTGATGAGTCATAGAACTTCTCCTTCTACCTTCTACTTTTGCAAGGTGGAAGCCAGAAAATCAAATGGTAGATAGCACATATTTGCTACATGAATGGTAACTAAATGGCAAGTAAAAAGAGAAATGGATGGATGGATGGATGGATGGATGGATGGATGAGATCAGTGTGCGGGTGTGGGTTTGGATGACGGATCAGTGGGTGATTATGATGTGAGCGGTGGTGTGGGGTGGATGGTGAGGATGGATGAACAGAAGGATGAATGGACAGATGGATGGATGGATGAGTGGGTGAGTGGATGGATGGACAGATGGATGGATGGATGGATGAACAGAAGGATTAATGGACAGATGGATGGATGGATGAGTGGGTGGGTGGATGGATAGATGGATGGATGAACAGAAGGATGAATGGACAGATGGATGGATGGATCAAGAATAGAGGCCCGGCTGGGCACAATGGCTCACACCTGTAATCCCAGCACTTTGGGAGGCTGAGGCGGGTGGATCACGAGGTCAGGAGATTGAGACCATCCTGGCTAACACGGTGAAACCCCGTCTCTACTAAAATACAAAAAATTAGCTGGGCATGGTGGCGGGCGCCTGTAGTCCCAGCTACTTGGGAGGCTGAGGCAGGAGAATGGCGTAAACCCGGGAGGCGGAGCTTGCAGTGAGCCGAGATTGCGCCACTGCACTCAAGCCTGGGCGACAGAGCGAGACTCCGTCTCAAAAAAAAAAAAAAAAAAGAATAGAGGCCCAGCTGGCTATTGGTATAAGATCATATGTTGCTTTATGATAGTATATGATGGCAAGGTGATCACTAACAACTGGAAAATGGTAGAAAATTAAATAACTTATAACAAGTGTGGCAAATGATAGCTAGATGATCAACTGTTAGATGATAAATGGTGGGTGGGTGAGTGGGTAGCAGGGAGTTCTAGAGATGGATGGAGGGACAGTCAAATAGATCACTGCCTTCCGTGCATGCTAGTGATTTCTCGGATGAGCAAGGGTGACTGGTGGAAGCCAGGCAGCCAGCAGCTTCCCTCCCACAGTTTTTCTCCCCAGGGCTGGGACTGACCTAACTCTTCCTGCCTCCCCAGGCCAGGATCCAAATCCGGCAGGCCCAGCCGCAGGCACCGTGGCAAGCATCATCCTGGCCCTGGTGCTCCTGGGGGTGCTGCTGGTCGTGTGCGGCCCCCTTGCCTACAAGAAGCTGGTGAAGAAATGTAGGTGTCGTAGTCCTGAGTGGCTCCATTCCCATGTGCAGAGACTGGAGGGGCTGCACTGGAGTCTCCCAGAGGAGGGGTTGTGCCTCCAGAGAGCTGGGCGTGCAGGGCACCTCTGCTTCGCCCCCCAGCCTTCCCTTCTCCTGCCCATTAGCCATTTTCTGCCCCAAGTAACAGAAACAGAAAGTAAACAAAATTGCAATTGCCAATGTGTCCATCTCTGGCACCCAGCTGAGACCCACTCCAGGCCAGGGGTGTGGCCATTCCCAAGGCTGTGGCAGGCCCAGAGGGTGTTCAGCACAGCCTTTGATGGCAGGAGACACACATCCCAGGCCTAGCCCCACCACTTACCACTGCCCGGGATGCTGATTGGGACACTTCCTCTCTCCAACCCTCAGTTTCTTCATCTACCAAATGGGCGATCACACACCTTGTGAACGTGGCGGGTTGTTCTCCTTGCCTTGCAGAACTTAAGAGGAAATTATTCAGACAGAGAAGTGAGAGGGGAGAGATTGGGAACAGAAGGCTCAGCAGGGCAGTGTTGGGTCCTAGTGCCTGCCCAGGTCTAGTTCTAAACGCCTGTGGTCTTTTCTCCTGGGGAGCCAGCCACCTCTACACCATCCTTGGCCTCTCTTTTGGCACATGATGGCTCCAATTCCCTTCCCGAGCAAGTTAGGAAACCGAGGTTGACGAGAGACTCCAGGGGGCAGAGCCCAGCAGCCCTGCCCTCAGCTGCACCTGCTGCCACCATCTCCCTCCCAGGCCCTGCCCCGTCCCCACCCCTGCCTACCCCCACGCCCACCTTCCCCCACCACTCTGATGCGCCTTTCCTGTCTCTTGCCCAGTCCGCCAGAAGAAGCAGCGCCAGTGGATTGGCCCAACGGGAATGAATCAGAACAGTAAGTGTCCCCGGAGGCAGGAGCCTCCCTCAGGTGCTGGACAGAGACCATGGAGGCAGAGTCGAGGCTCTCTGCTGACCACAGACGGAGCCTGTGGCTGCTTGAAGCCTCTGATCTCCACGGTGCTTGTCTGACGTGTGACTGTGGCCAACAGACGTCCCCACACCAGGGAGGGCGGAGGCTTCTTGATGGGCAGATGGCTGAGCGGTTTCTACCACTGAAGCCTCAGAGTGTAGAAACATCTCATGGTATCCTTTCTGTGCCTCGCCTCATCTCTAGGGTCCCCAACAGCATTTGCCTCCTCCAGCAGTATTCCCCAACACAGTGGCCAGTGGATGTTAACAGGCAGCACTCACAAAGGAGACCTCCCTGATCAACAGATCTGGAAAACCATGAGTTAGGCACAGCTAAGCATGGCTATTTCAGGACTTATCAGAACCTTAATGGGCATTTTTGTATTGCCCATCTCCAAAGCAAGGATCCATTAAGAAGGGCTGTCCAAGCTATTTTTATCATGGAACAACTTACAGGGCCAGTATTAGGACATTTTGGTGCAGCCAGCCCAACACCATCCCTGGTCTTCATCCTCCCTCCTTCCAGCCACAGCCAGAGACACCCTAATGGATGGAGACATGGTGCTCTTCCTGCCTCCCCTTCCACCTTCTTCCTCCTTCCCAAGTCCAGGGCCAAATCCTTCAAGAAGGCTCTGTGTTGCCCAGCCTTGCTTAATAACATACAGACCCTCAGTTCCTGGATGGCAGGGAGCATATCTGTCCTATGACCTGTGCTCCAGTCTCCTGCTTGGCAAATGCTTGATGACTGACTCACGGAAGGCCCCACCCCGCCAGTCAGATTGCTGGTTCCCAAACCAGCTCTCAAAGTCTGCTGCTGACCCTGCTAGCATGAACCTCCCAGGAAGAGAGGAGAGGGGGAGGCACTGAAGGGGCTGTGAGTGCCTTTGCCCTCTCCCCACCACATCACGGGAATAGGAGATTAACGTTCTGGGCACCTGCTGGGGAAGGAGGCGGAGGACACAGCCACAAGTCTAATGACACTGTCTCCTACCATCTACCCAGTGTCTTTCCATCGCAACCACACAGCGACCATCCGGTCCCATGTTGAGAACCCCACAGCCTCCCATGTGGATAACGAATACAGCCAACCTCCCAGGAACTCCCGCCTGTCAGCGTATCCAGGTAAGCACCAGTGGGTGTTCCTAGGCACGCAGACAGGGCTGGAGCAGGCTGCCAAGGCAGGTCACGTGATGCCCTTGAAGGTGGGGTGATGGCCCAAAGAGAGAAGGGAGACCCTGGGGTGCAGGGGGATCAAACGTTGCTGGATGCAGCAGGGGTGCGGAAGGGATGTAGCCTTTACAGGCCCCAGCTGTCCTGTTTGAGACCACGAACTACTCATTTGAAGAGAAAAATGCACTCAGAAAGCCATCAACCCCAGCCTTGCTGTGACCTAATGGGCCTGTTTCGCTGCAGGGCCTTGAGGGGCCTGGATGGTAAATGAGGCCCCTTGGATTCCTCCGGGCCAGAAGAGAGCCATTAAGTGGACTGCAGGAGCGCTGCACTAAAGCCTCCCTGACTGGCCGTTACCAATTAAGCCCCAGGGAGCCTGGAGTTCAGCATCATTAGTGAACATTTGGCTGATTTGATCAAAACAGATACCGGGCTGTCACCGGCTCATAAAGCCCCTGTGATCTTCCAACCCGCTGTGGGCAGCGGCTCTAGGACCCAAGGGGCTCTGTGGAGTCACAAACCCTCTGCAAACAGCGTCCTTTCTTTCCCCAGCTCTGGAAGGAGCTCTGCATCGCTCCTCCACACAGCCTGACAACTCCTCCGACAGTGACTACGACCTGCATGGGGCCCAGAGGCTGTAACGGTGAGCCTGTCTCCAGCCTGACCCCAGCACCCCGGGGTCCCCCACCATCCTGGGGGTGAGCAGCAGCCACTCAGTGCCTCCCCTCGGTCCTACCCTGCCCATACATGAATAGGGGACCCCCAGCATCTTGATTCTTGTAAAGGGAAAGACAAATGTCAGTTGTTTAGGTTATACGAGCTGGTTTGACAACTAGAGCAGAGGAATCATGGACCTTAACAATCAACTTTTAAACTCCATGCGGAAGGCCACACAGGCAGAGTCCCTAAGAGCTCCGTGATGTAATCACACCCCTCTAGAGCTGCCAACCTGCCAGCGGGGAGGAGGAGCCCCCGGCTCAGGACAGCAGCCATTCCCAAGATGGAGCCCAAAGCATGGGTCCTGTCCCCCACCTCCCTGCATCACCTCTGCAGTGTCTTCGTCTAACACGTTTCCTTCTCACCCCACAGAACTGGGATCCAGGAGCAAAAAGCCAAGAGCCAGACCTGCTTGTCCTGAGAAAATTGTCTGCTCTTCACTTGAAATGATGTCCCTATTTCTACCCTGGCCAGAACATGGACAGAGGCCAAGAGCCTTCCAGACAGGAAGTGGCAGGTGCTGCTCCGAGTGGCAGGCCAGCTCACACTGCTGCGCAACAGCTTGGCCACCCCTCCACGCGTGGAAGCTGTGGTGGGCAGAGCCCCAAAAGGCTGCCTCTAACAGCCTTCCAGCTAGAGACTCGGGCGTGTCTGAAGGGGGCCCCCTTTCCCTGCCCGCTGGGGAGTGGCGCCTGAGTGAAATCAGCTTTCTTCTCAGACTCTGTCCCTGGTAAGCAGTGACAAGGAAGCTCATAGCTGGGCGAGTGCATATTGAATAGTTCTTTGTAAGTAGTGCTTTTCCTCCTTCCTGACAACTCAAGCGCTCCGGCCTCTTCTGTGCAGCCTCCACCCCTGCGGATCCCTCAGGGGAGGCACAAGAAGAGGACTCCCGGGGACCTCTGCAGCCGTGGTGGTCAGAGGCTGCTCACCTGAGCACAAAGACAGCTCAGCACGTTCACCGCAGCTGCCAGCCAGGGTCACCCACAGCCTCACCCCACTCTCTCCGTCTTGCGACTCCCCTCCCCAACCCCCTCATCTAAAGACACCTTCCTCTCCAGAGAGCAGGGACCACCAGCTGTCAAGCCCACAGGGCACCAGTGCCAGCCAGGGCCCTGCACAAAGGGATGCCTAGTAAACCTTAACCAACTTGGTTTTTTGCTTCACCCAGCAATTAAACGTCCCAGGCTGAGGTAGTATCAGCCCATCACAGTTCATCTTCTAACCCAAGAGTCAGAGATGGGGCTGGACATGTTCCTTTGGTTTAAATAACTCCCTTGACTAAAACAGACTCCTCTAGTACTTAGAGATCTTGGACATACACCTAATCCAGTGGGACCTCGGCTTCCTTAACTACAAGTGAGAAGGGGAGGTCTACCCAGGAGCCTCGGGTCTGATCAAGGGAGATGCCATGCGGAGGTCACTGCGGTGGCTCCCTAAGAAGGTGAAGCAATGTGGGAACACATTTTGAGGACGGGGCCTTTCTCCACACCATTTGATGCTGTATCTTGTGGGAGCATAGGCATCAATGGTCCAAGCCACAGAATCTAAGTCTGGAAGAGCAAAGGCAAGTTAACTAGGACATGAGGTGGGGTAATCCCAGAATCTGCTCGGCTTTCTACCCACCACCACCACCTTCCAACCAGGCCTTGCCTTCTGAGAGCCGCCATGGCCAAGCCCAGGTCATAGATCTTCCCCTGACCATGCTGGGAATCCAGAAACAGGGGCCCCATTTTTCTTCCCACATCTGGTGGAGGTGAGGGGGCTCCTCAAAAGGGAACTGAGAGGCTGCCCTTAGGGAGGGCAAAGGATCTGGGGCAGTGTCTCCCATCAGTGCCTTTTTAAATAAAAGCTCTTTCATCTATAGTTTGGCCACCATATAGTGGCCTCAAAGCAACCATGGCCTACTTAAAAACCAAACCAAAAATAAAGAGTTTAGTCAAGGAGAAATGAGTCTTTAGAAAACTGTTTTTCAAGGGGTGGCTGACTTGGATGATGCATTTCAAAAAGATGTTTGGTGATGCGATGGAATAGAAGCATTTTAGTCTTCAAGGTGTCATTGTTGAGTTCCTGCCTTGGCTAGTGAAGGCAGCCCACTGCTCCCCAGCCAGTGCTCAGGGGCTGCTGTCCATTTCCCCCGGCTGTGGAGGACACACTTCCGTGACCCGGACAACCTCCTCATTCCTGCATCCCAGCAACCTGCTAGAGCAGGGCCACCCCTTCCACTCACCTGTGTGTCTCTCAAACCCTGCCCATTCCCTAAAGTAAATTATGTTCCTGGGTAAATCATGTGACCTGGCCAATGAGTGTTTGGGCGTGCAACCCCTGATTCTAGCACATTAGGTTCACATCATCACGTGGCCGGGCATGGTGGCTCATGCCTGTAATCCCAGCACTTTGGGAGGTCAATGTAGAAGGATTGCTTGAAGCCAGGAGTTCCAGACCAGCCTAGGCAATAAAGTGAGACCCCATCTCTACCAAAAAGAAAGTTGTCAATTCACTGAGCATGGAGGCACATGCCTGTAATCCGTTATTCAGGAGTCTGGTGCAGGAGGATCACTTGAGGCCAGGAGTGAGGCTGCAGTGAGCCATGATCTTGCCATTGCACTCCAGCCTGGGCAACAGGCTTTTTTTTTTTAAATATACAAATAATTAGCCAGGCATGGTGGCACACACCTGTAATCCCAGCTACTCAAGAGGCTGAGGCAGGAGAATCGCTTGAACCTGGGAGATGGAGGTTGCAGTGAGCCAAGATGGCGCCAATACACTCCAGCCTGGGAGCCAGATGAGTGAGATTCTCTCAAAAAAAAAGAAAAAAAAAGTTATCTTGCACCCAGGGATCTGGGAGTACGGAGAAGAAGAGAGAGCTGTAAGGACGTGACATTCATATGGCCTCACCACATCCAGCAGAGCAGTGTCCTAAGCTAGGAATCTAGAGACTCTAAATTTGATGCTTAGGGTCTGTCCCCCTGCAGCGGGAGGCCCACTGTAGTCTGGTGAAAGGCAGCCAGTGATCTCCCAGGGATGCAGGGAGGGAGGCGCGAGGAGCGCCCGTGTGTGCTGCCCTCTGAGGGAGGTGGCCAGGGAGAGCAGGAGGCAAAGAGCACAGGGTGGGACACGCGGGCTGACCAGCTGAGGCAGCTCATGACGGTCCTTTCTTAGAAAGTCGGCCCCTCCATGTCCCCTGCCACCACTCTGGCACCAACCCAAGGCAAGTGACCTATGTGCCTAGAGGGAGATTTGCAGCCTCTTCCTACAAAGCCAAATTGCTTCCAGCTGTCCCTGATGTCCTGTGTCCTCAGCCTTGGACACCTGCAAGGCAAGGCCAGAGTTCAACTGGGGGTGAAAGGCGGTAAACATTTGACCTGAGCCCAGCGACTCTCAACTCTGTCCTCGGGAGGCACTTCTGGCACCACCAAGGCAGTGGGGAGGAGCCCCTGCAGCCTCTGAAACCCAACCGACCCAGTCCAAGTCCCATCTCCTCCCAAGGCTGTGCAACACGTTCACCGAACCACCCGCCCTGTGGTTTCCTCCCATTTAAACTGGGGATGAAAGGGCTGTTGCGAAGACTCCAGGAGATAATGCGCCTCAAAGCACAGCACAGCCTGCAGCCCTGCTGAGTATTTAACACTAACGATTCAGGGCATCTCTAGGCATCCTCCGCAGGCGGCCACCTCTGTCACCTTGCAGGGAAGGAGAGGCGGAGGGCTGACTTGAGGGACTGTTAGAAGTCCGGTCTAAGGACTCCCTCGAAGCTGCCCTTCCTGCTGAGCTGGACGCCCTCCCCAGCCGCGGGATAGGCAGCTCAGCAGCAGAGCTCAGGGCGACGCTGGGGAGGGAGGCAGGCTGGGCCAAGGCCTAGACCGTTGGTGCCGCAGCCAGTTTAGCGGCCCGCTGTCCCTCTGAGCACATCCTGCAAGCCCAGGGTAGAATTAGATGAGTCTCGGACAGGCTGACATACCGACGTCCCGCCACTCCGGCAGGTGGCAGGATCACGGCACCTCCCGAGCGGGCTGAGGACCAGACGCCCCCTCGTGGCATCCTGTGGCCTTGCACGCCATTGCTCTCGGTCCAGGACAAGGCAAAACGCAGGCTCCAACAGGAAAACCGCTAAGAAGGAAAGTGGAAGAGCGGGAGAGGGAAGGTAAATGCTCCCAGGGCCAGCCCTGGGGTGAGCAGGCAGGGGAGGGCTGACATCCAGAAGGATGGGGCTTTGGGACGTGAATCACAGAGGCCCCTCCAGAGAGCACGATCTGAAGGCCGCAGAAGAAATCAAAGCACCCACGTGCAGCCACGTCTTCACTCAAACCCACCACCACACTACATGTGACTCATCAAAGTTTATTATGGCAATTAATTACATAAACATACGGGCGGTCGGTCTTCCAGCTCAGAAGCACTCAAACCAGTAGAGTCCATTAGTGATTTCTCTTTATAAATAACTTAGGAGAAGCAAGCACATTTGGTAAAGAACCGGCACCGCTGACCGAACGTCACGCAGATGGCACATAGGCCGGGGAGGGGCAGGCACCAGAAGGTCAAGGTCCCTCCTTGGCCCCAGCAGCCCCGGGCCCACCAGACGCTGGGTCCTCAGGTAGTGGACATGTCAAGGCACGTACAACTTCCTAAGCAATAGCAGCTCCAGGCTCTTTCCTGAGACCTGGTTTACCTCTGGAACAACCAAGTTAACACTCATCACACCCCTTTGTCTATTGTCTTCATTCTTATTACTGAACATGCCCCAAACCCCACAGTGCAGGGGGCTGCATATTAAACAGAGCCATAATCCCCACCCTTTACATTCTGAAGACAGCGAGGTGCGAAAAAACTGCCCCTAATGTAGTGATGGTGTTTTTTAAAAAGCACCATTTGGGAAGTTACGTTAGGGCCTCTTTTGATGCCTTAGGATGGACACTGGGGGTGAGAGGATTACATCAAAGGAGTGAGGGGAAGGGGAGGGAAAGGGAGGTGGCTGCTTGTGAATGAGATTCAAGGCACTAAAGGAGTGGATGGATGCGTGGGCCTCGGGCAAAGTCACCCTAAAGTGGGGGGTCCCAGAGGAGAGAAGGGTGGCTGGGGAGGTGACCTGGCCCTCCACTCCTAAACGAGCCCCAATGTGACCACAATCTCCAGGGCTAGAGCTGCTCCCTTCCCTCTGGCCAGAGGACCCAAGGCAGCCCCCTGGGTTCTCCAAATAGTGGAAGCAAGGTCTGGGGACAATCTTCACGACCCCCAGCCTTCTTGCTGCGCTGGCGCTGCCACCACTCAAACAGGACACAGGTCAAGCTTGTCTGACATCAGGTACTGGAGTTAAATTATGGCTTTATAGGACTCAAACCTGTTGTTTTTCCCAACTCTGTTCTCTCCCTCCAATCTAACCCCTGCCACAGTGCGTGGGCAGGCTAGCCTTGAATGGACTGCACAGACACCAACAGCTGCATCCCTTGGCATGGGGCTCCACGTCAAATACGCCAAACCCCAGGGGAGACGGAGGGGCTGGAGACCCGGGGCCTCCTCATTGAGATAATTCTGCACTGGGTTCAGACGGCCCTGAGCGCAGCCGCAAGTAGATGCTCATAAATGTGCGCACACGCTCACTCACACAGACACCGGCGAGAGGTGCCGGACTCCAGCCTGGCTAGCACCGCTGCAGCCAGGCACTGAAAGTAGGGGCTTCTAGGAGGACCTGCAGCCAGAAGGCCAGCAAGTGCCGTGACCAGTCACACTGCCCAGTGCCTTGTCCCTCCAAGGCCTCTGGGTGCCAACGCAAGTCCACAGGGAGCACCAACGCCACTTCCAGTTGACCCTCGAATCTCGGCGATGGCTGGGCCAAAGGTTGAGCGTGGGTGGGACTAGGGAGGGGCCAAAGGCCAGGAGTATGTCTAATACCCAGGCCAGACAGGCCCCGGAGGCGGTGGAAACCCATAGGGAGGGGCGGGCCCGGGGGGATAAGGGGGCTGCGGGGGCACTGAGGGCTGGGGCTGGCCTGGGAAGCTGGGGAGCTGGGGCTGTATTGGGTAGGGAGGTTTTCCTCCTGTTGCAGGGTACGGAGACTGTTGAGGATAACCAGGACTGGGGGCCCTGCCTCCCACCAAGGGGTACCCAGGCCCAGAGGCGCCAGTCGGGGTCCCAGGATAGCCCGGCCGGGGCGGCGTGCTCCTCTGTGGGGACCAGGAGTAACCCGCAGCACCCCTGGGTCCAGGCTGGGCTGCCGGGTAAGTGGGGCCCAGAGGCCCGCTGTAGAAGGAGGGCTGGGACACCACCGGGAAAGGGGCCGGTGGCAGGGCTCCATGGGCAGTGGGGCCCACAGGCAGGCTGGGGGACGGGCTGTAGGGCAAAGGGTAGGGAGGCATGGCTGATGGGGGCTGCGGCTGCTCTTCAACCACAGGGGCGTTGCCTGGGGCACTGGGCGCGCCGGGGGTGGCGGGCGGGGTGGGGGGGCATCGCCGGCCAGCTCCTGGGAAGCCCTGGGCTTCCTCACCACTTCCTGGAGCTTTTCCACGCGAACCCGGCGCAGGTGGGACAGCATCCTCATGGAGGAAAAATTCTCCAGGAACGTTTCCAGGGGCACCTCGCCCTCCAGGAACTTCTCGGCCATGGCCTGGAAGACATAAGGTCCAGTGACAACAGGGGCCAGCTGGGATCAAGGTCTCTTGTTTTTCCCCAGGGTCCAAATTCAGCTACAGCCCTCCCACCTCACGCTGCCTCGGGCACCCCCTCCTCCTCCCTGGCCATATGCCCCTTCTCACAGCTGACGTATGGTATATGCACTGTCTCCCTCACTAGAATGTCAGTCCCTTGAGGGCGAGAACTGTCTCTGTCATGGTCACCTCTGTCCTGGCACCCTGGCATCAGGTCAGGCCCACAGTGGCCACTGTATTTATGTACTGAACACCTGGCGGAGCACTAGCCCCGGGACTGGGAGGGCCTGGAAGCTTCTTCCACCCAAAGTGGACAGCACCAGTTTGCCCACAGAGGATGAAGAGGTGGCCCGGAGGGAAGCAGGAAGCAAGGAGAGCAGAGTGGGGGGCTGGCCTCAGCCCCTGGGGGCCTCCTGCGGTGCTGCCCTCTCATCCAGGGCTGCAAGGTGCCCTTGTCCACTATCACTTGTTTCTGCTTCAGCTAGTGGGACTGAGTTCCTGTTATTTGTACCCAAAAGGCCTCCCCAGGACTAAAGATGTCCTTCACCTCTGCCATCTACGAAAGCTCCTTTGTCCCATGCTTTGCAGACACCTGCTCCTCCTTCCAAGGGCCCCTGCTGCAGGGACTGACACCCCATCAAGGGAAGAGGGGTGTCGCCTCGCCCTCTCACCTCGGACTCTTCTTCAATCTTCATGCCTTCCACCTGCAGAAGATCTAACAAGGTCCCTGGCTGCAGTGCTGAAGAAAATTTCTCTGGAAGGGAGGTGGGAGGGCAGAACGACTGGCATTTGAAAAGTGCTTCCTGATTCGGTGTTAAAGACACTTAGCATGCCCTCTGTGTGCACCCAGGCCCAGCCACCACCCCAGGGTCCACCAAAGGGTCCTTTCGGGTGGGCTTGATGGGCACTTTTGGCCCAGTTCCTTAGACTACTTTCCTGAGCAGAGAAGGGCCCGACTGAACCCAGCCTAGACCTTGGCCAAGTCTCACCTACACCACCCTGGGAAGGGAAACGACGGGCTTCAGAGCCCAACCGACCCAGTTCTGCCTGCCAGCCAGGGGAGTTACCTAACCTGAGTGTCAAGCTCTCTCACCATCAGAACTGCCCTCCCACCTTCAAACGTGACAGGTCCTGGGACACAAAGAGCCCAGAGCAGCTCAGGAGCAGCTCAGCAAAGCACAGAAGCTGAGCTGCCAGGGTTAACAGTGGCAGCAAAGGATGCAGGCTGTCTGGATTCAAATCCCAACTCCACCTATTTCTAAGCTGGGTGACCATAGCCAAGTTCCATCTCTGAGCCTCATTTTTCTTACCTATAAAACAGAGTAACAACAGTCCCCACCCTTCTACGGCTGTTGTCAAAAAATGTACATAAAGCACTTAGCAGAGGGCTGGGAACACAGTGGGCCTCAGTAGCTATGGGCCTTGCCCATCCTGGGGAGGGGACAGGGAATCCATCCTTCATGCTGTTCCAGCTGCTCAGCCCCATCCAACCCTGAATGGGGACCCTGAGTTCACAGAGGAGCCACCCTACCCAGCTTTGCCTTCTGCTCCTGGCACCGCTCCACGAGCTTCCGGAGCTCCTGGTATTTATCCGAGAGGTTTGAGCGGCTGATCTCCAGGGGGCCCTGGAACTCCAAGTTCTGCTCCGCCAGGCTCCGGTTGGTGGCCAGTGCCATCTCCCGTTCCAGCTGCAGGTCCTGGACCTAAAAGGGCAGGACAACAGAACCTAAGGAAAACGTCCATCACCCTGAACCTCCTGGCAGCCTGGGTCAGGGGCTTTGGGGCACATCCTCACCTTGGGGTGGAGAGGCTCATCCGTGGGCGATACTCAGCCCTCAACTAGTCAGACAAAGCCAGGTTCTAACCCTGAACGAAGTACTCTGCACCTCACTTAATCTTTTAACCCACAGCCCACGAGGTGGAGATGCATGGGAACCTGGAGCTGAAGGTGAAGAGCTCGCCCAAGGCCACGTGACTGATATCCACGATGGAGTGTGCAGAGCCCCAAGGAGGGGCTGGACTAATTTACATGAGAAAATCAGAGGCTTTCCGGGAAGGGACCAAAAGTCCCAATTACTTATCCCCAAGCTTCAGAGTGAAGAGACCTACCATGATGGACTCAGGTGGCCCTGGCCAGATGCACAGGCAAGACATGCAATGAGACCCCAAATAAAGTTATTGTGAGGGGTGAGAGAGCCAGGGCCCTGGACCAGACCATGCCACTGACTTAGGAGAGACCTGGACCTGCCTCCTATGCGGCACGTGTGTCCTGCAGAGAAGCTGCACAGATGAGCCAGAGGGGCCACCCTGGACATTCCCTGCTGCAAACACTTTCCCCAAGCCAAATGGCACACTACTCCTCTGCCAGCTCTTCGTCACTGCCAGCCAGTGAGGCAGACGCCAAGGCACCCTTCCCAGCTGCTGTGATCTCATGCCCCATGAATCCACCAAGGAGTCCTCTTCCTGAGAGGAGGGCTGAGGAGTCAGACCCGCACGCTGAGCCAGCGGTGACGGTACACTGACAGCAGCATGGGGCACCAAAAGACAGGCCTCGACACCCGCCACAGGGTGCAGGGAACAGCTCAGCAAGACTGACTCTGAGTCAGGCCCTCACTGTGCAGCTTCTCTGTGCAGTTTCTCCACCATGGTCAGCGTGTGACAGACCAAGCCGGACTGGCTCATGCCCCACCAGACACTGGAAGCCCATGCGCATTCTGAAAGAGGAGGCTTCAGGGAAAGCCTGGCCCTCCTGCTGTCCCAGCTACAGGGGCCTGGGCCCTGCACTCTGAGGCAGCCCATAGCCTCTTCTATGTGCTCCAGATTGGAAAGAGGAATGCCACAGCTCCCTGCCCTTCCTGAGCCCTCCAGACGAGGCTGCCACGGTTCAGGGATTGTAGGGCCCAGGGGTCTATCCAGCCTAGAGCCCACACTGCTGCCTTCTAGAGACACGGTCTCATTCTGTCGTCTGGAGTGCAGTGGCAGGACCACAGGTCACTGCAGCCTCAAACTCCTAAGCTCAAGCAATCTTTCAGCCTCAGCCCTTCCAGTAGCTGGGACTACAGGCACGCACCACCGTGCCTAAGTTCTTTTATTTTCTGCAGAGATGGGGTTTCCCTGTGTTGCCCAGGCTGGCCTCAAGCAATCCTCCCATCTCATCATTCCAATAGGTGGGATTACAGGCACTAACCACCATACGTGACTCTCAATCTAATTTTTATTAGCCACGGAAACTTTATTTGCATGGCTGAGCCAGAGTGAAAGGCTTAAAGTCCTCCTGCTCACCCACCCCTTGCAGGGCCCCATGGAGCCTCTGGCTTCCTATACGTCCACTGCCTTTTGGTTGCGTCTAAACCAACAAATCTACGTTTTATCATTTTCCCCTAAATCTTGCCCTACTTATTTCTGCTCCCGATCCCCACAGCCTTCTGACATCTTTCTCCATGAAGTGGGTCAATGGGTAGAAACATACAGTTAGAAGAAATAAGTTCTAATGTTCAGCAGCAGAATAGGGTAACTATGGTTAGCAACAATGTATAGTATATTTCAAAGTAGCAAGAAGCATAAAATGTTCCCAACACAAAGAAACCACAAATACTCAAGGTGATGGAGACCCCAAATGCCCTGACCTTATGATTACACGTTCTTTTTTTTTCTTTTTTGGACAGAGTTTCGCTCTGTTGCCCAGGCTGGAGTACAATGGCGCAATCTCGGCTCACTGCAACCTCTGCCTCCTGGGTTCAAGCGATTCTCCTGCCTCAGCCTTCCTTGTAGCTGGGACTACAGGTATGTGCCACCATGCCTAGCTAATTTTTGTATTTTTAGTAGAGACGGGGTTTCACCATACTGTTCAAACTGCTCTCGAACTCCTGACCTCAGATGATCCACCCACCTCGGCCTCCCAAAGTGCTGGGATTACAGGCGTGAGCCATCGCGCCCAGCCTGATCATCACACATTCTATGCATGCAACAAAGACTCGGATCTACCCCATAAATATGCAAAATATGCATCAATCTTAAAAATTGCATATCGATGCATATTAGAGGTTCAGTGTGAAGTCCTCCCAGTCACTGAAAAGAGGTAAGACTAAAAATAGGTAAATAAAAGCTGTTTTCACATGTTTTGCTGCTTCTGAATTCAATCTGTCCTAGTATATTACTTTGGTGGAAATAAGCAGGAAGAATCTATACTCATACAGATATATAGCTAGAAAAGGAAGGAGTCGCTACTAACCTTTACAGATAATTATCAATTTTCTTTGAATCTACAGCAAAACTCGACAAGAAGTATCTAAGTTCTTAAAAGTTGCTATGTAAAATTTAAAAATCGGCCAGGTGTGGTGGTGTGCACCTGTAGTCCCAGCAACTTGGGAGGCTGAGGTGGGAGGGCTGTTTGAGTTCAGGAGGTCGAGGCTGCCATGAGCCATAATAGTGCCACTGCACTCCAGCCTGGACAACAAAGTAAGACCCTGCCTTAAAAAATAAAAATTTTAAAAAATTGCAAAGTGGGAGATAAAACCATTTTGACTAACTATCCTGACTAAGTTACAGTGTTTCCTTTCTACATCTGGCCCCTACCCCAAAGCAGCTCCCCTCCACACACCCCTCCATGCACACTCTTCTACATGGAGCCCCTGCCACCTCCCTTCTCTCCAAGCCGCGTCCATGCCCCAAACTAAGAGAGAGCTCCTGTCTCTTCTCACAAACCCACAGTGACTCAATTACTGTCTTACAGCCCACAATAAAAAAGTTTGCCAGTGGTCTGAAGTCTAAGTGGCTTGTCCTGCTTCATTTCCACCTGATCCATGAGTGTTTTTGTCCCTCAGAGAGTTCAGATCGATGGGACAGGTGTGGCTGCACACCACAAAATTCAAATGCCTTCTGCCCAAGAGGTTCTGCTTCTGCTCACGTTTTCCATGATTCTCTGCTTTGTCACGATTCTGTCCGCCTGCTCAGTTCTGCACACTCTAGAAGCAGACCTTGGGCTTCCCACGGCACCACGCTCACAGTGCTTCATATGTGACAAAGGAATGCAGGCAGAGCCGCACTGTGCCCAGCACCAGGCCAGGCAGGAGCAATGCCTTGGCAGAGTTCACAGCCTCACAGGCCATTTGAGTCAGCCCTGGGGCTTCAACAAGCAAGCTTTGCTCCACGTCCTTGCTGAGGACTGAAAAGCCCTAGGGTGGCAGGATGTGCCCCATGGTGTCCACCTCTCCTCACAATCTGCCCACCCAGAGGTCTTTTCAACCCCCAATGCTCAGTCACCTCCAACCCCAGTGAAGATTCCTCCCTTAGGAAGTAGGGCAGGCAGCAGGCGGCAAGAGTGCAAGCCAGAACAGGAGCAGGGGACTCACCGGCCTGGCGCCCCCCCCATGGCATGGAAGCACAGAGACACTGGATGGGGGAGCGTCATTATTTCTTTCAAAATACTACAAGTTCACAGAAGAGATGCACCATACCTGCTCATCCATGCAAGCAAACATGTACTCCAAATATAAATCAAATGAGCTGGCATGACTTGCATTCGTGCCTCTCCCTCACATTAGGGACAGGAAGTGGGAGCTTCCAGAACAACGGATGAGCTGCAGTCACTCAGTGGGTGACCGTGGGTATTTCTGGCTGTGTGGCCTGACCTCTCCCATCTCACAGGGGACATCCCAGGGTCACAGGAGATTAACTAGGGGCAGGGAACATCTTTTATTAAGTGTAAATCTCTGCACAGGCAGGATTCTGTTTGTTTCCACAGGGACTCTGTGATTAAGAGCGAGAGGATTAGGGAGCAGTTATGAGGAGAAACAGGATCCAATGGGAGATGAGCTAGATCTCAGCCCGAGAATGGCTCCTTAGAAGCCTTAGAGTCACCTGGACATATGGGATCGCACAAGGCTCTTGGGGAAAAGTGGGTACAAAACCACGCCAGTGCTTTGAGGAGCCACCTCCAGATCTGGGTTGGAACAACAGTGTGGGGACTCCTGGGGCATCGGGGTCATGGGAAGGCACCAGGAGGTGTGGACTTCCCAGCACTGCCAAGAACTCCCAGGAACTGGTCTGAAGCCTCAGGGACTCCTCTGAGTCCAAACCAGGATGAAGTTCACAGAAAAGGGGGATGAATTTGGCCAAAACTTCCAATAAGCCAGCATCCTGAACAAGCGCCTCTTAACAAGCCTCATCTGCTGGCCTCTGTTGGGCCCCATACCAGCCTCCCTCTACCTCAGGGGACTCCAGGGCCAGCTGGTCAATCGCCTCCGAGTCATTCTGCAACTCCTCCAGCTCCTGCAGGGTCTTATCCTTCAGCGTCTCCATCCTTCCCTGTGAACACAGCGACACCAAAGTAACGAACGGGCAGCCCAAGAGGAAGGGACCCCTGAGCCTGTACATATGATTTATCAAAAACAAACCAGAGTTTTCCTGCGATAATACCACTCCACTGGGAGGCTCGAGGAGGGGCAGAGATCTCTGAGAGCACATTCCTGCGGCTCAGCCCACCCCTCCCCAGGGAGACCAAGGAGCTGCCCCCTCCACCCTCTCCTGAGCAACAGGATATGTGAAAGTACTTGCAGCCAGAAGCAAAACCACAATCCTCGGGTGCTACATGGAGCTCCCCAAGGAGCAGAGAGGAAAAGGCAGGAGGAGAGGGCCAGGCAGCAGGGACGGAGATTAAGTCTGGCCCAAGGCTGCCTGCAAGCACTGCTGCCACCATGCCCTCTGGTAGGTGTCTATTTCTGTCTGAACCAGAAGCACACCAAGCTCCTCACATGAGGGCTTTGCTGGCTTCGACATCACCGGTTAACTATGTCACTGCTTGTTACATTTAGTGCTCCAGAAACCTCAGCTTTCCCTCCAGAATTCCCCTCAACTGCAGCCCTCTCCATGTGTCACCAAAATGGACTGTCATATGTGCATCCTCATAGGAGCAGGAAAAAAAAAAAAAAAAATCAGCCAGTTGGCCTCACAGGCAATCAGGAAGGAAAGAAATTGACTGACCCAAAGAGGACATCTGCTTTGACGGACAGCTGGTGTCAGCGGCCCTCTCCATCACTCTGCCTAGAGGGCCATCGATTGTCTGTGTGGTGGATGGGTCACAGCCAGGCCCAGGAGGGAACCCCAGGGACTGAAGACAGGAAGCACAAATACGCCCAGCACCTGCTTCCTTTCCGCTGACGGGGTCCTCCACTTTCATCTGGTATCTTTTCCAGAGGTGCATTCCATAGCTTTTTTTTTTTTCTGCTTTTTTTTTTAGACATGGTCTCGCTGTTGCCTAGGCTGGAGAGCAATGGCACAAACAGGGCTCACTGTAGCCTTGATCTCCTGGGCTCAGATGATCCTCCCACCTCAACCTCCTGATAGCTGGCACTATAGGCGTGTGTTACCACCTCCAGCTAAGTTTTACATTTTTTGTAGAGACAGGGTCTCACTAGTTTGCCCAGGCTGGTCTCGAACCACTGGGCTCAAACGATTCTCCTGCCTTGGCCTCCCAAAGCACTGGGATTACAGGTGTGCGCCACCATGTCCGGCTCCATAGTTTTCACGTTGGTTTTTTCTCATTACAAAGGTTATGTTAGTTTTCAAAAGATTCCAGCACCACAGAAATCTAGGGTCCTCCACAGCCCACCTGCACCAGGACTCAGCTAGGGTGAGCCAAGGCTGACAACCCAGCTAAGAAGGCTTCTAGAATCAAGGACCAAGGTTACAGCTGTGTGGTCAGATGCAACCTTCTCCAGGTCTCAGTTTCCCCATTTGCAGCAGGAAGGGAACGTCATCTCCTAGGGCCATCAGAAAGATAAAAGGAGGACTGAGAAACGACACGTTCCCATGTACCAAGAAGTCCCAGTGCACTCCTCAGGGGACCCCCCACCTGCTCAAGGGTGCCCTGGTTTAAACAACAAATCATATGGCCACTGATAAAGAGCTACCCATACAGGGACGTGACCAGTGTTTATGTCCTGGGGGTTAAAAGTGGCCCCCAACCTCTAAGCAGGGATTGCCAGACTTCAGTGTGCACCTGAATGCCAGGAAAGCTCACTGAGGATACAGGTGGCCGGCCCCTCCCACAGAGCTCCGCATCAGTAGGTCAGGGAAGGGTCCAGAAATCCAGAATTCCTCCTGGAGAGACTGACACAGTTGGTCCAGGGCCAGATTTTGGGAAGATAACAGCTCCATGCCAGTCGTATCACAGTGGAGACCCCTGGTTTCTGAACAAGGACAACGTCAGTTTTCCCTGTGCTGTTCTCCCCTAACAAGGAGAGGTAGCAGCAGCCATGTCATACGCAGACAGGGCATCAGAAAGGTTAGAGTCACAGCCAGCAAACGGCAGAGCCAAAATTCAAACCTGCATTCTGTCCACACATCACCTTACTGCTCCAAAACCCTTGGTCTAAAAGCCCCAGGGCCAGGTTGGACACGGTGGCTCACACTTGTAATCTCAACACTTTGGGAGATGAAGGTGGAAGGCTCATTTGTGGCCAGGAGTTCAAGACCAGCCTAGGCAATATAGCATCTGATTGTAAAAATTGTAAAATGAAATAAAATAATGAAAATAAATAAAAGCTGGGCCAGGCACAGTGGCTTATGCCTGTAATCCCAGCACTTTGGGAGGCTGAGGTAGGCAGATTGCCTAAGGTCAGGGGTTCGCGACCAGCCTGGCCAACACGGTGAAACCCTGTCTCTACTAAAAATACAAAATTAGGCCAGGCGCGGTGGCTCAAGCCTGTAATCCCAGCACTTTGGGAGGCTGAGAACGGGCGGATCACGAGGTCATAGAGATCAAGAAACCATCCTGGCAAAACACTGTGAAACCCGTCTCTACTAAAAAATACAAAAAAACTAGCCGGGCGAGTGGGGGGCACCTGTAGTCCAGCTAGCTCGGGGAGGCTGAGGCAGGAGAATGGTGTAAACCCGGAGGCGGAGCTTGCAGTGAGCTGAGATCCGGCCACTGCACTCCACCTGGGCGACACAGCGGAGACTCCGTCTCAAATAAATAAATAAATAAATAAATAAAATAAAATAAAATAAAATAAAATACAAATACAAAATTAGCCCGGCGTGGTGGCGCATGCCTAAATCCCAGTTACTCAGGAGGCTGAGGCAGGAGAATCACTTGAACCCGGGAGGCGGAGGTTACAGTGAGCGGAGATCATGTCACTGCACTCCAGCCTGGGCAACTGAGAGAGACTCGTTCTCAAAAAAAAAAAAAAGAAGAAAAAAAAAGAAAAGAAGTAAAAGCTGGCGCTGGAGCAGTGGAAGAGCAGCCTGCAGCTGGCCTGGGCTGGAGCAGAACTCTGGGAGGAACACTGGCAGCACACTCCAAATCCAAACCCAAATGAATTGGCCACAAACAGGAGATACCGAAACACATCAGGGGCGCAGGCTCCAGCCAGCCAGAGACAGCTCGAGTCCAGGCCCTGCCCCTCGCATAGGTGGAACCTCCCTGAGCCTTGAGTTCTTCACCAGTAAAATGAGACTCATAACAGCACCTCCCTCACAGGGCGGGTGCGAGGTTCAGTGGAACAGCACAGGTAAAGTGCTGGCTCGGTGCCAGGCCTGGCCTGGAATAGGACTTGCCGGATCACAGCAGCTGCACCCACACCGGCTCCACCCCAGGGGAGGCCCGCCACCAAGCATCTGCTCACTCCGCAGTCAGGGCAGAGCACCACAGGTGCAGCCAAGTGGAAGACGGAAGCTCTGTCGCGGGCAGCTGGCCGATCACACACATACAGCACAGTCAGCACCACCATCTGTCCAGCAGGTTCAGGACTCAGTCTCATACTTGGAGGTCTCACGTGTGGGGAGGCCACGAGAAGAGCCGAGATTCCCTGGGACAGGCACCAACTCCCCCCGCCGGCTGCTTACCATGGGAGGTGCCACCAGATGTTCGACAAGTATCACATTGAATAAGGTAACACAGCCTCCAACAACACAACACAAACTTTTTGGTCTCAGGAACCCTTTTCGCTCCCAATGTTACAGAGGACGCCAAAGAGTTTTGTTTATGTGGATTATAGCTATCAGTATTTACCACGTTAGAAATTAAAAGTGGAAGAAAAGATTTTTGAAACCGGGTCTCGCTCTATCGCTCAGGCTAGAGTGCAATGGCATGATCTCAGCTCACTTCAGCCTCACATCTCCCAGATTCAAGCAATCCTCCCACCTCAGCCTCCTGAGTAACCGGGACTGCAGGCATGTGCCACCACACACCCAGCTAATTTATTTTTTTAATTTTTTGTAAAGATGGGGTCTAACTATTTGATCCAGGCTGGTCTCAAACTCCTGTACTGAAGTAATCCTCCTGCCTTGGCCTCCCAAAGTGCTGGGATAACAGGTGTGAGCCACCACACCCAGCCGAGAAATTTTTAAAATACAAGAATACACAAACAACACCTTCCATTCGCTTCCTGAATGATGACATGATCATGGGCCATGCAGCCTCTGAAAACTGCACTGTATACTCATGCAAGAAAAGAGGGTGAAGAAAGAAAGTCATGTCTCAGAATGATGATGAAAACCACTCTAACCTCATGGATGGCCTGAAAGGGTCTTTGGAAACCTCCAGGAGTCCCCCTGAAACACACTCTGAGAGCCACTGGTCTAGAGGTTAAGAGATGAGACTCTGGAGCTGAACTGCCTCAGTATGAACCCAAGTCTGCCACTTACTAGCTGTGCCATCTAACCCCTTTGTGCCTCAGTTTCTCAATCTGTAAAACAGAGCAGTGAGAGGAACATAATAAGCACCACTAAGCATTTGCTGCTATGAGGACACTGGCAACCGTCTTACACAGTGGGCGTCAATATCACCCCAACCTCACAGGGGAGGCTGAGAGAGGTGACGTTACTTGCCCAAGGTCATGCAGTTTGGAATGGTAATGTCTTTACTGGTCCAGGAATTCTCAACATGTGCCTTTTTGGAGTCCTTGAGTCCTAAGTCCTCCTCCAGACTTAGAACTGCAGAATCTCCAGTATTCTCTTTTTTTTTTTTTTTTTAAACGGAGTCTTGTTCTGTCACCCAGGCTGGAGTGCAGTGGTGCAATCTCAGCTCACTGCAACCTCTACCTCCCAGGTTCAAGCAATTCTCCTGCCTTAGCCTCTTGAGGAGCTGGGATTACAGGTGCCTGACACCAGCCTGGCTAATTTTTGTATTTTTAGTAGAGATGGGGTTTCACCATGTTGGCCAGGCTGGTCTTGAACTCTTGACCTCAAGTGATCCACCTGCCTCAGTCTCCCAAAGTGCTGGGATTATAGGTGTGAGCCACTGCGCCCAGTCAATTCTTAATTTTTTTTTTTTTTTTTTTGAAACGGAATTTCACTCTTGTTGCCCAGGCTGGAGTGCAATGGTGCAATCTTGGCTCACCGCAACAACCTCCGCTTCCCGGGTTCAAGTGATTCTCCAACTTCAGCTTCCCCAGTAGCTGGGATTACAGGCATGCGCCACCACGCCCAGCTAATTTTGTATTTTTAGTAGAGACAGGGTTTCTCCATGTTGATCAGGCTGGTCTTGAACTCCCGACCTCAAGTGATCCACCTGCCTCAGCCTCCCAAAGTGCTGGGATTACAGGCGTGAACCACCGCGCCTGGCCAATTCTCAATTTTTAATGAAGTTTTCATTTTAACTAGGCTACCCGGGTCTGACGAGTTTGGCATCTATTATCTTATTTTCCCCTTTCCCCACCACTCTGGGGGAACTCAGGTGGATGCAACCCCATCTGACAGAGGAAAAGCAAAGACCCCGGGGGAGGAAGGGCCTTGTCACCCAGTCACAGCAGAGGCAGGAGGAGAACACAGACAGTGCTGTTTCTACAGAGTGAGTCCCTACCCAGGACCCCAAGGGCACTTCCTAAGACTTGGCTCTGTGTGGACACAGCAGGACAGGTGACACCCAGGTGCACAAGACAGCAGTCTTCATGCTGGGATTTAGGCTTCAGATTTGCAGTGACGTGACAATGCACGTTACAGAGGGAGGCAGCGTCACACACTGTCAAGACCAAGAGGCTGAACGTCACGGCCACAGCTCATGAGAAGAGTGCCCAAGCTCTGGTCAGCTCTGCAGGGGAGATTCACGTGAAGACAGTGCCTGCCACAATGTCAGGCTTCTAACAGGCCAGGAGTCCCCCCTACACGGAGGCTGAGTCTGGCAAGGGGACCAGGGGCCTCCACCAAGCTGGTACCTCCTCTGCTCATGGGGCTCCCATTTCAGAAGGCACTGCTGGCATGTGCCAGACAAATATGTCCCAAATGAGGAGTGCTCAGAACCCTACTACCAACTTTACCAAATAGTTGGAGGCCAGATGTTCTTCTTGGGACTCCATTTTCCTTATCTGTAAAATGGGCAAACAAACCCTTACATGGCTCTGTTCTTCTGAAATCAAAGCCCTCTGTACTATCACACTGGTCTTTAATTGAAAAAATAGAGATCAAAGCCCTCTGTAAACTCCGTGTCCTCTCCAGTATGTAAAGCCAGCATGAGCTTAAGTGCTCCTATTTCACAGATAAAATGAATTCCAGAAAGCAGCAGGAAGGATACTACCCCTGTGTGGGTATTTCCATTTCACCAACATCTTTGCCCCACCTGCTCAGCCTATCAGAGGGCTGTGATGAGGATAAGGTGTTTAGCCATAAGGCCCGAGATCCAGAGATTAGAAGCCCACGCAAGCACGCTGATTACCCTGCCCCTCCCCGTTCTGCCTCCAGGTTGGGGAGGCCCACCTCACCGCCCTCACACAGCATCTCAGGCTGGGCAGGCAAGTGCCACCTTGTGGGGTTTACTGCAGCATCACCCACCCCTGGAAATTACGGGTCCCTTTCTCTCACCAGTGCCACAGCCATCACCCGCTCCTCAGAGCCACCAGCGAGGCTGGAGGCAGCAAGGCACTTCTCTGGGTCCCTAATATGGAGAAGGAAGAACAGGAAACTCTTTTGCCCACAGAGCTACCAACTAAGAAGGTGCCCCTGAAGCCTGGCCATCCACTGCTGGCGGCATCTGACTCCATCACCCAACGCGAGGGACAAGTCCAAAGTAACACTTCTCGGAGTGACCCCGGCCACCACGGATGTCTCAAAGTAGAGAACTTGGGGGTTCCTGAGATATCCTTCGGGGACCCAGAGTCCTTGGGCTTTGGCTTCTGGAGGGTGTGACGAGTCCAACTACCTGGGCCCCTCAGTACCAGGGCCCTGGCCCAGAGCCACTCCCACTGCCAAGATGCCCGGGAGGATGTGGCACTGCTCTGGTGACCTCCGGAATTTGCTACACAGGAGTGGGGAGTTGTTGAGGGTGAGAATAAATCGATCCCTTGAAGACAAGAATGTTTCACTCATCTTCATCAACCCAAGCCCAGCAGACTGGCTCTCAGATAGCTCACAATAACGTTTGCTCAAATAGTGATGGAGACAGGAAGGAGAGAACGAGTCAGTAAAGACATGGGGACATAGAACGGGGCCTTCTTCCCCTCACCCCTGCCTGCTCCCATTTCTCCACTCCCTTAGTGAATCAATACTTATGAAGCAATTGCATTGCCAAGAACACCGGGAGACCCGCATCAAGGGAGGAAGGATAAACAGGGGAAGCAGGATGTGAGCAAATATTTGTGGGGTTCTTACTATGAGCCCAGACACGGCATTCACAGGTAAGAGCTGATCCTAACTCTCAAGTAACTCAGTTTCATTTTAAAAAGCCAAAAATACTCACAATAATTTATCATGAATATAGGTGAGAGTGGCATAACAGAGGCAGAGACCAATGGACTGAGGAGGAGAGACAGGCCGCTCTGTGGGCCTGGAAAGCTTGGCCACAGGGGTCTGCGCATGCCAGCCCAGGTGGAGCCACTACAGATCCAAGTGGCTGGGAGGGGAGAAGGAGGGAGGGCTGCGGGGCAGGCGGCTGCACAGGTTCACAAGTACAGCAGAAAACACCTTTTCTGGAGCGATATCATCAACTCGAAAGTGATCTGGCTGGGAGGGAACAAGGTGAGAAAGCTATGCGTGAGCCAGTCTGTGTTCCTTGCACAGAGAAGAGGAATAGTGCCCCTGGTTCTTCCCTAACAGCGCCTGAGAAGGAAGAACACTTGCTTTTGTTTTTTCCTTTTGCTTTTTAAAGTTGTCTCTCTGCAGTTTTCACCCCCACCAAAGGTCCCAAACCCAGTGGCCTGCAACGGCCAGGACGGCAATAGGAGGCCAAGCGCCAGGCAGGGAGTGTGTCTGGCTAGAAAGCTGCCCTGCTGATTCCAGGCCCCTCCTGCAACCTTGCCAGCTTTCCCAGACCCTTCAGCTCTCTAAAGGGAAGCCAGAAATCTACATCTAGGTGCATCTTCCCATTTTTAAATTTCAGCTCAAAGCTGTGAGAAACTCTGAGTGGGCCATCAAAACCCACTGGCTGCTGTGTGTGACCTGAATTGACGCCATATCCTCTATGGGAGACAAGTGCAAGGGTACAGATCACAGAAAAGGGAGTGGGGCAGAGGGGAGAGGTGACAAAGACATCCCACAGGAGTCCTGGAGCCCCACCGTTTGCCACAATGCACTGAAAGGAGATTGGGGTGGGGACACAGGCTGAACGCGCTGGAGCTTTGCTATCAGAACCAAGGAAGCAGCATTTCTGGGTGCAGCCAGGCTGGCCATCTGGCACCTGTTGCTTTGATCTCTGGTCTCAACTTCTTTCCATTACTTTTTATCTTGACTAAATTGATCCCACAGGTCTTGAATACAGGGTACACGATCTGGTAAAAGATAGCGCAGGGCCGGTGGATCTACGCCAAAGGCAGGGCCATATCCCCAGCAGGGGAGGCCACAGAACTTCCTAGCAGACAGGGGTGGAAGGGGGACTCTGGGGGGGGCGGTTCAAACTTGGGGCAGCCTTCCAGATCTGTTCTTATCGGAAAAAAAAAGTCATGCACTGATGGTTTTGCTCCATGAGCTAATCAGCTCAAAAACAAATCGTTTCCACTGATCCGAGATCCTTTCCAAGCATAACCTTCAAAAAAAAAAAAAAAAAAAAAGCTGAACTGCAAAATGCAGCATTTTCTAGACAGTGAGGGCACTGAGATCAGAGTGTAGGATGCCAGTCCCAGAGACAACTTGCACTGCCCTCACCCCTTGCCCCTAAGTGGTTCATGCCAAGCCTCCCCCCAAATTCTGTGTCTGCACAGAATTCTGTCCTGTGCAACAAGGAATTTGAAAACAGACGCCTTGAGTTTGTGCTTTGGCTCCACAGCTCTCTAACTGTGTGGCCTTAATCAAGTCTTTTAACCTGGGTTTCCTTAATGGGGCACCATGGTGATAATCCCACCTTTGGAGTTGCTGTGTGGCTCAGAGAAGCAAACAGCCCAAAAAGAGCTTTGGAAACTCCTGAGTACTGAACAAATACAAATTATTCCACCTCCTAGGGTTACTCCTGCAACCCCTGGGCTGCAATCTTGTGTCAAGTGAAATGACTGCTGAGATTGGGCAGGTGGGTTCCAGCCTCCACTGGCTCCAGCACCCAGGAGCTGAAGCACAGCTCCCACCACTCCCCTCGCCTTACCAGACAACACTTACTTGTCAGTGACCTCAAGCCCGAAATCACACTGCAAAGACAGCTGTGACATCCCCTGGTTTCTTACAATTCCCCGCATCCACCTATGATACCAGAAAAAGCTATTACCAGGGCAACCTGCAAAGTCCAATCTGCACGTGTTAAAAAGGAACTGGCCCCATCTTACCCCGTGTGTCAGAAACACCTGCTGTTGTCTTAGCAACCTTCCTAATTGAGCTACTGAATGAGGAAATATTTGTGGGCCTGATCTGGTTTTCTTTTCCCAGAATGATTCCAGCTGTGTATCCAAGTGCCAGACTGTTTTGTTTCCTGACTTCCCAAAGGAAGTTAAAAAAAAAAAAAAAAAACCATCAAGTTCTTCTTACTGGTCCCAAAGCAGCAGTGAACTGACCTTCCCATAACTGGAAAAGTTACAGTGTAAACCATGGAGAGGGAGGCGTTTTTAGTTTTCATTTTTTTTGCGTTTTTAGTTTTATTTTTTTAAGAGATGAAGGCCTCACTCTGTCACTCAGTTGCCCAGGCTGGAGTGCAGGGGTGCAACATTAGCTCCCTTCACAGCCTCAAACTCTCAGGCTCAAGCAATCCATCTCACCTCCCAAGTAGCTGGGAGTCCAGGCCTGTGCCACTGCCCCCACCTGTTTTTCATCCTTTCTAAGGAACTGCTGGGGTTGGGGCTGGGGTGGGGTTGGAGATTCCTCCCACCTACCAGGGATGAATAGTTAAGACGATGTGAAGAGGAGCCGGGCGCGGTGGTGCTCAGCCTGTAATCCAGCCTTTGGATAGAAGGCCAAAGGCCAAGAAAGTAGGCAACCAAACGTAATCACGAGTCAGGAAATCTACGACCATCCTGGCTAACAACGTGAAAACCCACCGATTACTCCTACTAACTAAAAAACAAAATACAAAAAACTTAGCTGGGCGAGGTGGCGGGTGCCTGGAGTCCCAGCTACTTCAGGAGGCTGAGGCAGGAGAATGGCGTGAACCCGGGAGGCGGAGCCTGCAGTGAGCTGAGATCTCACCACTGCACTCCAGCCTGGGCGACAGAGTGAGACTCTTAAAAAAAAAAAAAAAAAAGACTGCGTGAAGAGGCTTTAGAGACAAAAACTCCTGGATTTCAATCCCATCCTGACCTTTCACTAGCTATATCACCATGGGCACATTATTCAGCCTTTCTCATTCTGTTTCTCATTTGTAAAATGGGGCTAATACTACCAACACCGTGGGATTGTAAGGATTAAATGAGAATTAAACAAGACCACCAAGCAGCAGCTCTGGTGCCAAGCAGTACTCACTCCCACACCCTCACAGCTTACTGTTAGGAAATGCTGCCTGTCAGCTGTGCGAGGCGCCCAGCTAGGTCTGGAACCAGAGGACTCTGAAAGAGCTGATCACAGACGGAAGCAAAGGGTGTGGCTTTCTGAAAGAAGCTCCAAACCAATCTAGACAAGAGGCCTCAAATATAAGCATACATGGGGAAATGCACAATCTCTCAAAAGGAAATTGCCTTATAAAGGAAACTGTCATCTTTACATACATATTTACATAACAACTGAAAGTTCCTCAATCCACTGAAAAACTCCATCTGACCGCCGTTTGCCCAGAGGCAGGGCCGTCAAGTGAGAAGACTCGAGAATAATGAGCCCACTCACTGTGCCAAATGCTGGGAGGCACCCAGTGGCAGAAGACTTCAGGAGACTATGCCCCTCGGCTGGCTGGGAGGCTCTAACAGCACCCGGCAGGCTGAAGAGCCCAGCACTCACACCCTGCCCCGAACGCCACTGGCTTGGCTTTGCTGACCCAGTCCGTCCCCTAAAGGGACTCCTCCCAAACCTGCTGAACCTCCGCACACACCTGCATTCCAGCATTACTGGATCTCCACTCCCCTCACTCATCAACGTTTTTTCTCCCCTAACCAGACTCTCCTCCCAGTCTCCTTTCCTATCAGTGGCTTCAGCTCCTGGCCCTGACTTCCAGGTCAGCTCAGACATGTGGGTCCCTCCACCCGTGAGGTCCACTCACCAAGTGTTAGCTAGTCAGTGTTCCAAAGGCTCTCACACACACCTATCCCTGCCCTGTGCAGGCTGCAAACTAGTCCTCCCGTCTCCAGGGTCTCTTTCTCACAAGCATCCCAGCAGGCTCCCCGGATGTGTGTCCCATCACACTGCTTCCCTACGCCTGGCCATCTTGCCCCCCTCCTACCCTCACCTACCACCTGTCAAAGGGTGGCAGCGGAGGGAGACGGGTCGAGCAGCCTAACCAGTCTGGACAGGACGCCTCCCTCCTCTGCCCATTTGCCCAGTTTGGTCTAATCCTGTCACTTTCAACCTTTTTCAAAGGAGATTTTACCCCCCCGAAACAGAACATTTAATGTAAGCCATACTGCAAAGAACACTTCACAACACATATGTTCTGGGCAAACGGGTCGGGGAGAGCCCTGTTCTCACAGTTCAGTTTCCCCCTTGACCTAGAGTTGGCCCCTGAGACCACCGTCCTAACCCCTTATCCCTGCTGCTCCCAACCCTCACCAGCCCCTCCCCTGGTACCCTCCTCCACTCCCTTTCAGCTGCGATGTATTGCCAGCAGTGCAGTGTGGGGAGTCATCAAACCAGGCCTTACCGCCTCCTGCCCAGTTGCCCTCCGGAGCCTCACTGTCCCATCAGCGTCAGGAACTGTGACAGGCCCTGTGTCTGAGGTTTAGAGGCTGCTCAAAGGCCGGTGGCTGGCCCAGGTGTTCCATATGCAGCAACTCAGGTAACCCTCACCGCGCCTACACCGCTGTCCATCCTCAGGCTTTCCTCATTTTAAATAGGAGAAAACTGAAGTTCTGTGCCTGCCCACAGTTTCCCAAGGAGGAAACGCAGAGCCCGAACTGCAACGGAGACCGTCCAGCGTCACAGCCCATGCACCTCACTGTGCTTGGCTGCCTCGATCAAGTCCACATCCACAGAACCACCAGGCCTGGCTCTGGGGACCAACTTCATCAATGGTCGTTGGTAAGGGTATCCTCAACTAGACCCCTCAAGAGTAGAACCTGTTCTATTTTGTTCAGAAACCAGCATGATGCTGTCCTAACAAATACTAAAGTGGTAACTACTCTCCTTCATCAGCCCTCAGACTGAAGTCTGAACAGGTGTACAGGCCCAGGAGCCCCGGCAGCACAGGAGCAGTGCCTCCTTTGAACCTCAGCTCTGCAGGGGAGACCCAGGGATTAAAGACTGAATCTGTAAGTCAGGCAGCCCTGCACTCTCGCTTACTGGCTGGGGAGAGCTGGGTGGGTAATGTAAAATCTCTGTGCCTCAAGTGTCTTCTATAAGATGGAGCTTTTGTTAGAACGAATTGAGTTTCACGGCTAGAAAGTCTAAAGTCTGGCTCTCAGGCAAGGATCAATAAACAGCCGCTCGTGATTTCTATCACCACGGCAGGGCACAGAAACTCAGCCCATTCTTACCTCTGCAACTCAAGCACTTCCCGTGTGGACTCTGAGGACAGAGAATTTAAGACTCCTCCAGAGATGGCATCAGTCAACAGAGGAACATAACTCCAATGGCTGGATGTGATCAGATCAACAGCATTCAGCATCAATCAAAATGATGGCCAAGAAACAGGTGATTTAATAGGCAGCTGCTGTTTGAAACTTCCTGACAGTAAAGCCCAGCCACTTGGCAAGGCCTCTTCCATCTTTGGCCCACGACTGACTTGAAAAGAAAAACATACTGACTTCACCCCAACTTCCACTTATATCTCCTTTGTCCCTACTGTTCAGATGACTCAGAAAGGATTTCAATCTGCAGCTGTCCATCCGCCCCCACTTCTAATCTGCACAGAGCAAGCTGAGCAAGAGGATTCAACTGTCCCTTAAGGAGGGATCAAGAGGAAGGTCAAGGCAAAGACACACTCAGGATGAACATCCAGGAGTGTGCACCAGTCATGCAAGGTGTGTCTGTTCAAAGCCCAAGATGATGAGATCGCTGAGGTGTGACCATCCTAGGCGGATATAAGGTGGTGCAGCTGCAGACCCTACCCCTGCCAGTGATAAGCCAGACCCAGAACTTCCGGGTCCAGTGGAATCATCCACAGGCAGACGGGTATAGCCACAGAAAAAGAGAAACCAAGCCAGGCCTTCTCAAATCAATTCTTGACTCAGGCAGGAATCCATGAAGGCCATTATCAAACAAAGGGTGGCAACGCTGTATCCGTGACCACACTGAGCTCTGGACTCATTTTCATCCTTGTACAGAAAGTCTGCCCTAAGCCCACCTCAGCCCTCTCCAGCCCTCTTTGACACCCCCCAGCAACCTTGGGAGAACACAGTCAGAGCTCCCATGGCCCTCCCATGGCTCCCCAGCATTTGGTATTATGTTCCAAATCTTGTGCTCCTTGGGTTGGTATACAACGCCCCGTATCAGCTGACCCCGAGCCTCTATTTCTCCATGGGTTGCTACTCCATCTCAACTCTTTCTGTTCTACCTACTAGTCCCAGAACAAAAACCATACTTCCAGTCACTTGACATATATTCATCTCTAAAGATCAGTAAGACAGGGATCCTGCCCGGGAAGGAGTTCACAGCACAAGCTGCCCTGCCTTTGCTCTTCCTCTCTACTCTGCCTAGAATACTCTTTCCTACATTTTCCCCATCTAGAAAATGCCTGCTCCATCCCTCAAAAGCCAGCAACTCTCTAAAGCTTTCCTTGCTCCTTCCTCCCAAAGAGTTCATCCTTCCTTTCATGGTAGTCTGTACACAGCACATAGCATTTCTTATTTAGAAATCAGCATGTTCCTCCAGCAGGAGTGTGAGCTCCCCAAGGGCACAGCCCATGTTGTGTTTGTTTCTGCATCCCAGCACGTAGGTCAACACTGGGCACATACAAGGTGATACGGTTTGGCTCAGTGTCCCCGCCCAAATCTCATCCTGAATTGTAATCCCCATAATCCCCACATGTGGAGGGAGGGACCTAGTGGGAGGTGATGGAAACAGCAGTTTCTCCCATGCTGTTCTCGTGATGGTGATGAGGTCTCATGAGCTATGATGGTTTTATCAGTGTTTGACAGTTTCTCCCACAGACACTCTCTCACCTGCCGCCATGTGAGACGAGCCCACTTCACCTTCCACCATGACTGTAACTTTCCTGAGGCCTCCCAAACATGTGGAAGTATGAGTCAATTAAACCTCTTTCCCTTATTAGTCACCCAGTCTTGGGCAGTTCTTTTTATTACAGCAGTGTGAAAAAACAGACTAATACACCAGGCATCCAAGGAATGCTGACTGGACAGGGACTTCCGCTTTTGGCTAACATGGAGGGACAGGCACTAGATTTACTCTCCTGCCTCAAAAAACTAAAAAGCCAGACAAAGCCAAACAAAACACATAGAACGATAGTTTGTAAACGCTGGACATCAGACAGCACAGAAGAGTGACCCCTGACAGTGGGAAACAAAAAGCTGAGTACTACAGCTGCTCCAAGTTACTCCTAGAGGGACTCCAGGCCCAAGGCACAGGGAGTGGAGGAGAGGAATTCCAACTCCAGGGAGGCCAGGGTAGCCAGAGTTCACAGGGCAGAGTACCAGAGAGGAAAGGGCCATACAGAGAACCCCAGAAACCTACAGAGGGTCCCCCTCCGGTTCTCAGCCGGTACTGATCTGTACCAGTCCAAGGCAACAATCCTTGGAGCTCAAATTGAAACAGAAATAGTCTTGTGTGCCCACCAGCCACAGTGGAAACCCTCATCATTCACAGGACGTTGATAAAGTACTAAGGACAGTATTGCCTCAGTAGTGAGCAAAAATCAGGCCTGGGCCTAAGGCTGTTCTGACCCCAACTAACAAGCCTTGAGAGCAGCCTTTAAAGAATCGAACTGTTCCCAAGTAACTTAACAGTGTTCCAAAACAATGCCAGGAACATTTATAGAAATACAAAAATATCCAGCACCCCACAAAGTAAAATTCACAACATGTGATATACAATAAAAAATTACCAGACATACAAAGAAACAAGAAAATAAGACCCATAATGAGGGAGACAATAGAAACAGACCCAAAAAATACACAGATAATGGAATTTGCAGGCAAGGACGTTAAAACAGTTACTAAAACTATATTCCATATGTTCAAGAAGCAAAACGAAAGATTGAGCATGTTAGAGACAGGGAAGATATTTAAAAGACCCAAATCAAACTTCTAGAGATGAAAACTACAATGTCTATGATAAAAAGTATACTGAAAGGGAGTATCAGCAGATCAGACAATGCAGAAGAGACCAGCAATTTGAAGACATAGCAACAGAAACCATCCAGCACAAACCAGAGAGAAAAAAAAGACTAGCAGGAAAAATAAATGATCAGAGAGCTATGGAACAACTTCTAGCACCCTTATATACATGTAACTGGATTCCCCAAAAGAGAGGAAAGAGAAAAGGGAATGAAAAAAATATTTGCAGAATTACTGACTGAAAAATTTCCAAATCTGATGAACGTGATAAACCCACAAATCCAAAAAACTCAATGAACCCAAGCACAAAAAACATGAAGAAAACTATACTACACAAAAGCACATTATCATTACATTGTTTAAACTCAGTTAGAAAAGCAGTTAGACCCAGGCATAGTGGCTCATGCCTACAATCTCAGCACTTTGGGAGGCCAAGGAGGGAGGACTGCTTGAGCTGAGGAGTTTTTGACCACCCTGGGCAACATAGTGAGACCCTGTCTCTACAAAAAATTAAAAATTAGCCCGGCATGGTGGCACACATCTGTGGTCCCAACTACTTGGGAGGCTGAAGCGGGAGGATCCCTTGAGCCCAGAAATCTGAGGGTGCAGTGAGCTATGATCATGCCACTGCACTCTGGCCTGGATCAAAGAGTGAGACTCTGTCTCAAAAAAAAAAAAAAAAAAAAAAAAAAAAAAAAAAAACACGGGAGAAAGAAAAGAAAAGCAGTTAGAAGGAGAAAAGATACATTAAAACAGAAGAGCAAAAAATAAAAATAAACAGGCCAGGTGTGGTGGCTCATGCCTGTAATCTTACCACTTGGGGAAGCCGACGCCGTAGGGTCACTTGAGGCCAGGAAGTCAAGACCAGCCTGAGCAACACGGCAAGACCCTATCTCTACAAAAATAAAGAATAATCATTTAAAAACAATTACCCAGGCATGGTATACACACCTGTAGTCTTAGCTACTAGGGACCCTGAGGTGGGAGGATCACTTGAGCCCAGAAGTTTGAGGCCTCAGTGAGCTATGATCATGCCACTGCACTCTGGCCTGTATGACAGAGTGAGACTCTGCCTCTTAAAAAAACAAGAAGAAAAAAGGAAAGAAAAATGGCAGATTACTCCTATGAAACAATGCAAGCAAAAGACACTGGAACATCTTTAAAGCACTGAAAAAAAAAAAAATTGTTAATCCAGAATTCTATACAGGGAAATATGCCTTCCAAAAACAAAGCCAAAATAAAGACTTCTCTAGAAACCCAAAAGCTGAAAGAATCCATCACCAACAGACCAGCACCACAAGGAATGTTAAATGGACATCCTCAAGTCAGAAGGAACATGAAACAAGACAGAAATGTGGATCTACATGGAGGAATAAAGAGCACCAAAAATGTTCAACAGATGAGTAAATATAAAAGAACTTTACACTGGGCGACGTGGCGGGCGCCTGTAGTCCCAGCTACTCGGGAGGCTGAGGCAGGAGAATGGCGTAAACCTAGGAGGCGGAGCTTGCAGTGAGCTGAGATCCGGCCACTGCACTCCAGCCTGGGTGGCAGAGCGAGACTCCGTCTCAAAAAAAAAAAAAAAAAAACTTTACATTGTAATCTCCTTAAAAAATAATTGACTATTTAAAGCAAAAATAACAATGTGTTATGGGATTTATGGCATGTGTAGAGGTAAAACAGGTGACAACAGTACGAAGTCCAGGAGGAAGGAAATGAAAGTAAACTATTGGAAGATTCTTACACTAAAGTGGTATGACATCACTTGAAGACAGGCTGTGGCAAATTAAAGATGCATACTATATACTTTAAAGCAACCACTAAAAGAAGTGTTAGAATAAACCAACAAAGGAAACAAAATGGAATCATAAAAATTACTCGATCCCGGCCGGGCGCGGTGGCTCAAGCCTGTAATCCCAGCACTTTGGGAGGCCGAGACGGGTGGAGCACGAGGTCAGGAGATCGAGACCATCCTGGCTAACACGGTGAAACCCCGTCTCTACTAAAAAATACAAAAAACTAGCCGGGCGAGGTGGCGGGCGCCTGTGGTCCCAGCTACTCAGGAGGCTGAGGCAGGAGAATGGCGTGAACCCGGGAGGCGGAGCCTGCAGTGAGCTGAGATCCGGCCATTGCACTCCAGCCCGGGCGACAGAGCGAGACTCCGTCTCAAAAAAAAAAAAAAAAAAAATTACTCGATCCCAAACAAGTCATAAAAAAGAAAAAAGGGAACAAAGCACACAGGACAGATTGAAAACAAACAGCAAGAAGGCAGATTTAAACTTCACCCTATCAATAATTGTATTAAATCTAAATAGTCTTAACACCTCAATTAAAATGCAGCTTGTGAGACTGGATTAAAAAGCAACCCCCGGCCAGGTGCAGTTGTTCATACCTGTAAACCCAGCACTTTGGGAGGGGTGGGCAGATAACTTAAGGTCAGGAATTCAAGACTAACCTGGCCAACACAGCGAAATCTCGTCTCTACTAAAAATACCAAAAAATTAGCTGGGCATGGTAGGCACACGCCTATAATCCCCGCTCTCAGGAAGCTGAGGCATGAGAATCATTTGAACCCAGGAGAAGGAGACTGCAGTGAGTCAAGATCACACCACTACACTCCAGCCTGGGCAACAGGAGGAGACTCTGTCTCAAAAAAAAAAAAAAAAAAAAAAAAAAAACCCATCTATATGCTGCCTACAAGAAGCCCGCTTTCAATATAAAGACACAAATTGTTTAGAAGTAAAATTTTAAGAGATATACCATAATTTTAAATCTTCTATTTTAAAACCCTTTTATATGCAACAAAATTTACCATTTTAATCATTTTTAAGTATACAGTTCTTTCACATTAAATACATTTGCTTTGTTGTATAACCATCACCACTATTCCTCTCCAGAACATTTTCATCACCCTAAACCGAAATTCTGTACACATTAAGCACTAACTTCCCATTCTCCCTTTCTCCCATCTTCTGGCAACCACCATTCCACTTTCTGTCTCTACAACTGGACCACTCTAGGAACCTCATGTAAGAGGAATCCAACAATATTTGTTCTTTCGTGACCAGCTGGTTTCACTTAGGATAATGTCTTCAAGGTTCACCCGTATCACAGGATATATCAAATCTTCTTTCCTTTTTAAGACTGAATAATATTCTATCTAATATATATACCACATTTTGCTTAGCCATTCACCTGTCCATGGACACTTGCATGGTTCCCAACTTTTAGGCTATTGTAAATAATGCTGCTATGAACATGGGTATACAAATACTTGTTCAAGTGTCCGCTTTCACTTATTTGGGTATACACCCAGAAGTGGAACTGCTAGATGATATGGCAATTCCATGTTTAATTTTTTGAGGAACTGCCATACTGTTTTCCACTGGCTATACCATTTTCCATTCCCATCAAAAAAGCACAAGGGTTTCAATTTCTCTACATCCTTGTCAACATTTATTATTTACTGTTTTTTGTTTTTTGTTTTTAATAATAGCCATCGTAATGGGTGAAGTGGTAGCTCACTGTGGTACTGATTTGCATTCCATAATGACTAGTGAAGTTGAGCATCTTTTCATGTACTTATTGGCCATTTGTGTATCTTCTTTGAAGAAATATCTATTCAAGTCCTTCACCCATTTTTGAATCGGGTTGTGTTTTTTGCTGTTGGGTAGTAGAAGTTCTTTACATATTCTGGAAATCAATTCCTAACACTAATTTTTTAAAGCTGGATTAGCTATACTAATATTAGACAAAGTAGATTTCAGAGCAAAGAATATTTCCTGGGGCTAAAAGGGTCATTTCATGATAAATGATATAGTTTGGATATCTGCCCCCTCCAAATCCGTTAAAATTTGATTCCCAATGTTGGAGGTAGGGCCTAGCGGTGAGACATGTTTAGGTCACAGGACAGATCCCTCATGAATGGCTTGGTGCCCTCCCCGCAGTAACGAGCTCTTGCTCTCTTAGTTCACATGAGAGCTGGTTGCTTAAAAGGGCCTGGCATCTCTCTTGCTCCCTCTGTGGCTGTGTGACACACCTGTTCCCCTTTCACCTTCTGCCACGAGTAAAACCTTCCTGAGTCCTCACCAGAAGCAGATGCTGATGCAATGTTTTTTGCACAGCATGTAGAACCATGAGCCAAATGCATCTTTTTTCTTTATAAATCGTCTGCTTCAGGTATTCCTTTATAGCAATGCAAAACAGCCTAATACAATACAATAAAGAAGGTCCATTCATACATGGAATGTAATACTCACAAAGGTCTGTGCAATTAACAACGGAGCTTCAAAACATGTGAAACACAAACTGATAAAACTACAAGGGGAAATGGACAAATCCACAATTATAATCAGAAGTGTCAATGTCCCTCTCTCAATAACTGAAAGAACAGAAGACCAAAAATCGGTAAAGACACAGAAGACTTGAACAACATTACAAACCAACCTGCCTGAATTGAAAGTTATAGAACACTTGACCCGGCAATAGCAGAATATGCAACCTCCTTAAGGGCTCACAGAACATTTACCAAGATAGACCATATTCTGGGCCATAAAACAAGTCTCAGCAAATTTAACAGGGAAATATGTTCTCTATTTAAAAGAAAATAAATTAGAAATCAGTGTTTACCAGACAGGAGAATAAAGTAATCCTATAATGCTGACTTTGTAATCCTGCTTGAGGTGGGACCAGATAAATCAGTAGCGGGACCGAAAATACTTACAGGTCTTCAAAGGTAGGCCTACCTGCCTGAGCTATCTGTTTGACGTTCACTGGGGAAACTCTCCTCTCTAGCCCATCCTAAGCCCCAGGGGTCCTACTTGTCAGCCTCAGCTAAATCAAGACAAACCTGTTTGATATTTGCTTAGTCTTTCACATAAACCAGTAAAAGAAGATAAAGAGGTGAGACATGAATTGGAAGGAGCATCTACTAAGTAAACATGCCTTTAAATCTAGCAAAACCTCAGACAGGGCTGCCATTAGACACCTCTCTCTCATTCGGTAAGCACCTGGGAACAGACCAAAACCTTGTGGAAACGCCACATCTTTCAAGGACACTTCTAACAGAATTTCCACACAACAGAGATCCAACTGGATCAAAAGAGCTAAATCCATTAAACCAGGTCTTCAGTGATCTGATTGTGTCAGCCTGGAAAACCCCTACTATTACTTGGCCAACAGTGTCCAGAAATGATTAATACGGCTAGCTAACCCAAAGGCCTCTTAAGGGCAAATTAACAAATTTCAAAGCAATAAACAAAAAGAAAACAAGAATCCTCGGGAATAATCTCACTTCCAAGCTACCAGTGGCCTAGCAAATCTACAAAGTTCTTACAGGCGGTGTTTCCCAAACTTGCCTTACAGTAAGAATCACCCAGTGCGTTCGTTAAAAATAGATTTCTGGGCCCTCCTCCAGACAATAGTACAGGAATCTCTAGAGGTGGAGCTCTGTATTTTTTCTTTTTTTTTTTGAGACAGAGTCTGGCTCTGTCGCCCAGGCTGGAGTGCGGTGGCCGGATCTCAGCTCACTGCAAGCTCCGCCTCCCGGGTTTATGCCATTCTCCTGCCTCAGCCTCCCAAGTAGCTGGGACTACAGGCGCCCGCCTCGTCGCCCGGCTAGTTTTTTGTATTCTTTAGTAGAGACGGGGTTTCACCGTATTAGCCAGGGTGGTCTCGATCTCCTGACCTTGTGATCCGCCCGTCTCGGCCTCCCAAAGTGCTGGGATTACAGGCTTGAGCCACCGCGCCCGGCCGGAGCTCTGTATTTTTAACAAGCGTCAGAAATTATTCTTAAGGTCCAGCACCTTTGGGAAACTAAAGGGTTTGAGAGGCAGTATCACACAGTTAAAAGCACATTGACTTCGAAATGAGACTGACGGGTTAGAAACCCCACTTGCGGCCGGACACAGTGGTTCACAACTGTAATGCCAGCACTTTGGGAGGCAGAAGCGGATGGATCACCTGAGGTCAGGAGTTCGAGATCAGCCTGGCCAACATGGTGAAACCCCGTCTCAACTAAAAAATACAAAAATTAGCCCGGCGTTGTGGCGAGCACCTATAATATCAGCTAATGGGGAGGCTGAGGCAGGAGAATCGCTTGAACCCAGGGGGCAGAGGCTGCAGTGAGCGGAGATCACACCACTTCACTCCAGCCTGGGCAACAGTTCAAGACTCCGTCTCAAAAAAAAAAAAAAAAAAATCCAAACTTGGTCACTTATTGGCTGTGTGACGCTAGCCAGGTTATCTAACATCTCTGCAACTCACTTCATCTGTAAAATGGGATCATCGCCTATTTGGACATGTTCACAAAATCCGGTATGTTCAGAAAGCCCTAGAACATGCTCAGCATATGAAGCCAAGCAACAAGTCACAGCTATTGCTACCTGCAAAACAGTGGCAGAAACTGCTCAGAAAGTCTACAATGAAAATGTGCTACTTAATGGAAATTACAAAGGCATGAAACCACATTTCCAAGATAATCTAGGAAACAGGCTTTTCTGGGCACTACCACTGCAAAGAACAAAGACTCACTTTAGCGTCCAGTATGTTCACCGCCAACAGTCCCCAATCCCACCCGGAACTAGAGTTCAGGTCTCTGCAGGGTTGCAGCTTTGGACAACGTAAGTCTTTCCTTCCCCAGTTCCTCGGTCACCATCACCTCCAGCTCTAAGGCCAAGAGTCACAGAAAGGAGAGTCTGGTGGCAGCATCTTGATGCATTAGTAGGAAATGGGATTCCTGGAGCCAATAAAAAGGGTGGAAAAGGCCTTAGGCAGCAACAGGAGAACTGAGCGAAGGGAAATGAGTCTGGGAAGTTTCTGGAGCTGAAGACTGACATTCCCAGGGTAAGTGAGCCCAGACAAGGGGTAGCTAGGAGAGCACTGCCTCAGCTCGGCGACTAAAACCCCAGGTTGTCGAGTCAACTCTGCCAGTAACTCTCAAAACAGCTCCAGGTAACTCCTTCTCCCATCAGTAAAGTGGGAAATCTCATCGGCTGAGGAGGAAATGGAGAGGAACCAGGCATATAATGGGTATGTATACATCACTGCCCTTTGCGCCCAGAGGGTCCCGGGGTAAGAAATGGTCAATGATACTGGGAGGTCCAAGTCTGAGTCCTGAACAAAGCCAAAGCTGAAAGTCCCATCTCTGAAAGCCCTGGAGAAAGGGCACAAGCCAGTAAGTCAAAGCCAAAGTCCCTCCAACTCTCACCCTGCCACTGGTCTCCCGCGTGCCCTCTGGCAAGTCAGACCCTACTCTTAAGCCTCAGCTTCCCCATCTATACAATGGGCTAATTGGCTCTAATGTCATCAGAATTGTGACCGCAAGATGCTCACATACGGGGCGAGGGTCTGCGGAGATGGAGAAAGGAGGGTGGCGGTGAGGGGTGAAGCGGAACTGAAGGTGCGACCCGCAGGGGAGCCGGGGCGGCGCCTCGCGCTCTCCCCCGTTCCCTCCCACCGCGAGGGGCAGGGGCGCCGGCCCCCGGCGCGAGTCACGCGCCCCTCGTGCCCAATCACCGGCCTCTGCCAGGATGAGGCGGGCAGGCGGGGGCGCTCCGGGAGCCACCGCCGGCGCCGCCCCCACCGTCGTCCTCCGTCGGTCCCTCGCCCCGGCGGCCCGCCTTGCGGCAGAGGCTGGACCCGTCCCAGTCCCGGCTTTCACCTGGCCAGGGCCGCCCGGGCGCCGCCGCCGCCGCCACCGCGGGCTAAACCGCAGCCGCGCCCACACTTCCGGGGTCCGCCAGGCCCGCCCCCTGCCGGATGTGACCCCCCTTGCAACGTCCGGCGCCCCAGTGGCGCGCGTGCTCGCCCCGCGACCCCGTTGGGCGCCCCGCCTCGCGCGTCTCTGGGTTACCACGACATCGTGCCTCACACACACGCTCGCAGTCTCCCGTGCCACAACCACGGGAGCGCCCACGAGACCCCTCCCGCGCACGCCGCACGCCCCCCGGAAGAGGCCCCGCCCACTGGGCGGAGACCAGGCCGCTCTGGGCGAGTGCGCCGGCGCGGAAGTCCGCTGCCTTCCGAGTGGCCCCGAGGACTCGCTCAGTGCACAGCTCGACCTTGGGAGCCTTCTCGGAGGGGCCCAAAAGGAGCGGGAAGCAGATGGAAACCCAGAACCTAGGGGGAGCCCCAGATGGGCTGAGCTCAGACTGAGGAGCCCCAAGGCCACCACACACTCATTTCCATTTACTAGTTAATCTCTTCCCCCACCCATTTATTCTACAGAATTACCGATATTCCCCATCTCCCTTCCCCCCCCCCCGGAAACAGGAGATTGCAGCATAATAAGGAAGCCCCCTCTGCTCTAGCCCTTTAAAAAAGGAACCTGAAGTGACTTGATGTTAACTAATCAGGTTTTTTTTTTCTTTCTCTATTCTGTTTCCTTTCCCATCTGCAAAACCCACTGCTCTGCTATTTCCCAGCGGGATTTGAGACCAAATAAGTCTATTTACAATGGTAACTGATGTCAATGTCTAAAGTTTCCAACCTCTCAAAATCAAGAGGTTGACCAAAAAGGGAGAAGTGTTAAGCTTAACCTAAAGCCCTCTCCTGGCATATTTTAAAGTTTGTCCTAAAGGTTTCTCCGTACATAGTGAACTGGAACCTACTCTTACCAATCACAGAGTTTCAGCCAATCACAGGCAGCCAACTGTTCAAACCTTGTTCCAATAAGGCAAATGTCAATCTGTCATTATTAGGGAACCAAACTGGATCCCTTTGCCCTCAGAAAGCCAGACACCGAAGTATCAGGTTTTTGTAGAGGGAAAGATTTGTTGCAAGTCAACTGGCAAGGAGACATGCTCAAATCTGTCTCCCCAAGCCAGGGGCTGTGGCAGGTGTTATAGGCAGAGGGTAATGAGCCGTGATCTGATTGAATCTTGCAGTGAGCAATGATCTGACTAGATCTTGCCATAGGATGATGCCATGCCTCAATCTGATTAGATCATGGATTATACCATGTATCTACTTCTTAATTCTGTTCCCGTTCTTTGATCTGAGCATTTAGGTTGCGCCTGTGGTTGCATGCTTGGTTCTTCTGGGCACGCTCAGGTTACATAACTTGCAACCTGGGATCCTGGCAACTGAAAAAAACAACTCACCACTTTATTACACAAAGTTGAACCAGATGGGGCTGGTTCTGTGCTTACATAACGGGTCCAACTCTTTCTGTACCTCGCTTCTGTTTTCTGGACATCCGTTTCCTTTTTCTTTTCTTATTTTTAAATTTTAATGATTGTTATTTTTTAATAGAAATGGAGATTTGCTATGTTGCCCAGGCTGGTCTGAAACTCTTGGGCTCAAGCAATCCTCCAGCCTCGGCCTCCCAAAGTATTGGGATTACAGGCATGAGCTGCCACGCCCAACCTACTGTTTTCTATCCATAAATGTTATCTGACCACGTGGCAGCCTCAGAGTTACTCTGAACCTATTCTGGTTCTGGAGGCTGACTGATTCACAAATTATTATTTGCTCAATTAAACTCTGTCAAACTAAATTTGTCAAAACTCCTTCTTATAACAGAAGGGGTCCATGAAGAAGGCAGTCTCAGCTGCTGCTGACCCTTCTGAGACACTGGTGACTCCTTTGAGGGGGGGCATGTTGGTTTTGCAAACGTGTCACTTGGTACATAATGTCAGAGTGACTCCCATTGACAGCACCTGCCTGAAAGCTAGGTTGAAATTGTTTCTGAGGGGTAGGGAGGGCCAGGCCAGGTGACCTTAATTTTTTGTCATAAGCCTTTTTGTACTCTGTGATTTTTTTTTTTTTAGACAGAGTTTTGCTTCCCCCTGGAGTGCAATGGTGCAATCTCTGCTCACTGCAACCTCTGCCTCCCAGGTTCAAGTGATTCTCCTGCCTCAGCCTCCCGAGTAGCTGGGATTACAGGCGCCTGCCACCACACCCAGCTAGTCTTTGTATTTTTAGTAGAGACAGGGTTTCACCATGTTGGCCAGGCTGATCTCGAACTCCTGACCTCAGGTGATCCACCTGCCTCGGCCTCCCAAAGTGCCGGGATTACAGGCGTGAGCCACCACGCCCAGCTGCTATGTGATTTTTAACTCTGCATGTGTTTCATTTCTGAAGGAAAATAATTAGGAAACACTATTGATGGATTAGCTTGAGTTTATATCCAGCAATCTCTTCACTGATTGGTACCATGTTGGAAGGCAGAACATGGACATGATGGCTGGAACAAGTGTAGTCATCCTGAACCGTGAGGCGACCATAGGAATAGAGGTCACACTAGTGGCACAACAGAATAGAAGAAACCTGAGCCCTGATTCCATAAAGGACCGTGACACTGCAGGATGGCTGCCTCCAGGCTCTGTGTGAGAGAGAAATAAACCACCTCTTGTCACTGTTGTTTTGGGTTTTCTGTCACTTGTGCCCTTTGAGTCTCAGACTCTACTTCTGGAAAGCCCCTATACCCTAAGACTGGGTAAGTGCCCCCCTTGTATGTTATTCAAACACCCCACCCTTCAACCCTTTCTTAGCATTTTCTACACTTTTCTGTAGTTGACCTTTCACTCCCCCTAGATAGTAACTTCTCTAAGGACAGGCAGAGACTCTATTTAACACATCATTTTATGCAGATGCTGGAAACCGCTAACGCTAAAAAAAAGAAGAAGAAGAGGAAGAGGAAGAAGAAGAAGGAGGAAGAGGAGGAGGAGGAGAAGGAGGAGGAGGAGGAGGAGGAGAACTTGTGAATGAGACAGACGCGATAATTCTACCAAGGATGTTGAGGGAAACGACACACTGCCGCCTGTGCTCTCTCTGCGTGTCCTGAGTCATTGCCACATTATCTTATGGGGGCAGAGGGTGCTGGCCCTCCTGAATAACCAAAGATAGAGAATTAGGACAAAGGAGGGAGGAAGAGAAAACTGCAGGAAATTCAGGTCATGGGAGGGACGTGGCATTGGGAAAAAGGGTGCTCTTTTTATCTGGTTCCCGCTATTTTCCACTTTGGACCTTTTGCAGCTTCCCTTGGCTCTAGCCCCATCCCCTCCAGTCCTGGTCTCCTATCGCATACACCTATGTTCCCACATTCTGTACCTCGATTACACCCAATTTCGTTCATAACTGGAGTGGCCCTGATAAATGGAAAAAAAAAAAAAGTTATAAACACAAACAACCCCAGTTAGAGAAGGCGGTACCTCACTCTGTTTCTTACATTCACTTAATTCCTTTGTTCATTCCACACGCATTCACTGAATACCCACACTGCTAAGACCTGCGGATACACAGATGAACAGATACCCTCTCCAGCCTCAAGGAAGTCACGTTTCTGGTTGAGATTGGAGAGGAAAAAAGGTATCGCTAGCGCCAGATGCCTCAGTCCTTCAAATGACCCTGATCAGGAACAAAAAAATATGATGGTACGTTGAAGTATATATTTCATTGCCTCTCTACCCACTTCTAAAAAGTGGAGTTTGGTTTTGCTTGTTTGCTTGCCTGTTTGCTCGGCTGCTCAGCCCTGGACCTTGTCATACTGGTTGAACGGATGGACAAGTGACATAAGTAAGGAAGACAAGACAAGGAAGTTAAGAGTTCGAGGTAATGAGACATTTGAGAAGCTGAGGTATTGCGAAAACTGAGAACTGGGTTGGAAGAGCAGTTTTGTTGTTGTTTTGGGGTTTGTTTGTTTGTTTTTTGAGACCGAGTCTTGCTCTGTCACCCAGGCTGGAGTACAGTGGCACGATCTCAGCTCACTGCAACCTCCGCCTGCTGGGTTGAAGCGATTCTCCTGCCTCAGCCTCCCAAGTGCTGGGACTGCAGGCGCCTGCCACCACACCTGGCTAATTTTTTGTGTTTTTAGTAGAGACGGGGTTTCACCATGTTAGCCAGGATGGTCTCGATCTCCTGACCTCGTGATCTGCCCGCCTTAGCCTCCCAAGTGCTAGGATTACAGGTGTGAGCCACTGTGCCCGGCCGGAAGAGCAGTTTTTAAAGGGAGTTTTGGTTTGTGGCATGTAGAATCTCTAATTTGGTCTTCAGAAGCTCACCAGTGAAGAGTTAGTTTATCTTTTTATTTCTAGAGTTGGGAGTCAGATCTGTCTGGCTGGTTTCTCACTTCTACTTCCTCCTTGTGGCTCCCGTGCTGTGCTGAGCCATTCAGCCTGCACAACCCAGACAATGGATTATGCCTCTGAGGTAGGGGCTGGCAGCTGCCTACAAAATTATCTGTTCTCTGTTTTTCCTTAAAAACAGTACATTTCATTTAGGATTGCAATGTGCCCAGTCAGCTAAAAGACTGCATTTCCCAACCGCCTTTGCTGTTAGTTGTGACTAGGTGACTCTGATATAAGCAGGAGTGTTGAGGGGGATTTCCTGGAAGGCTGCTTTAAAGGAGCTGATTCAGATGGGATGTGAGTCTTTTTGCCTTCCCCCGACTTCTTCTAACTACTCACTAGATGTCACATGTGCTGGCTGGAACTCCTGCAGCCATGTTGGACTATTAGGTGACTTTGGAAATGGAAACTATTCAAACTCTGAATAGCCTATCTCCAGATTTATTTAAGGGAGAAAAAATAAGTTTTATCTTTTCAAAGTTGTGGTTATTTCAGGTTTTCTATAATATGCACCTAAACTTAAACCTGATACTACTACACAGTTACGGTGTGTCTTAGTCTGCTCAGGCTGCCATAAAAAATAAATAAATAAATAAATAAATAAACAAACAAAACACAGACTATTACAGGCTCACGCCTGTAATCCCAACACTTTGGGAGGCCAAGGCAAGTGGATTACCTGAGGTCAGGAGTTTGAGGCCAGCCTGGCTGACATAGTGAAACCCGCATCTCAACTAAAAATACAAAAAAGTACCTGGGCATGGTGGCGGGCACCTGTAATCCCAGCTACTCCAGAGGCTGAGGCACGAGAATTGCTTGAACTCGGGAGGCGGAGGTTGCAGTGAGCTGAGATTGAGCCACTGCACTCCAGCCTCAGCAACAGAGCAAGACTCCGTCTAAAAAAATTTTTTAAAATGCACATATACATAATCTTGCATAAATGCAAATTGTGATTATAAACACGGTTAAGCATAGTTTGGGGATGTTGTATCTGCTTTTTCTTCTTTGGTTGTTTGGTTGGTTCTCCTGCTGATTGACAGCCTAGTACACGACCTCCTGTATAATCTTATCCAAGTCTGCATATGTTGGCCAAAAGAGGCTTAGGGCAGGAGTGGTGAGAACCAAAGGTGAGTGAGGCATGAGCACATTGGTGAAGGGTGTGGCCATTGTTGCTCTTCATAACCACAGCAGCAGAACCACAGTTCCTCTCCCTTTTCCAAACCACCATCCCCCTCCGCCCTCATCCCTCCCGCCACTCAACCCCATTTGTCATGGCTATGGAATATACTTTGACCAATGGAATGTAAGCAGAAGTGGTGATGTGTGTCACTTCCAGATGGAAGTCTTTAGAAACCAGAGTCCCATTTCTCACCCATCCCCTTCCCCTGCATCAGGACAGAGCGTCCTTCAGCCTGAGTCCCTGCGTGGCTGCAAGGAGCAGAGCTCTCTGCCAACCCAGGTCGGCTGTGAGTGAGAAATCAGTCTTAGTTGTGTTGATCCTCTGAGATCTGGAGGATGGAAACCGGCTTATCTTCACTGAAGCAGGAGGGTATAACAGGAACTGCTCATCATCTACTTCCTCCAGTAATCCAACTCCAACTATCGCCCTAGTCTGTGGCCACCCAGCTAAAGACTACATTTCCCAGTCTCTCTTTCACCTAGAAGTGCCCCTGTTAACTTCATTATGGCCAGTGACATAGGAGCAGAAGTAATCTTTGCAACTTCTGGACTATGCCTTTTAAGGAAAGGGGCATATCCCACTTCCCTTTCTCTATTTCCCACTGGCTGGAACACAGATGTAATGACATGAGCTGAAGCAGTCATAATAGACCAAGAGACGAATACCACGTGTTGAAGATGGAAAGGCAAAAAGAAGGAATTTGGGTTTCGATCACTGGAGAGCCACCTGAACTATTATATGAAAGATAAATAAAATTTTGTTTTGTTTTGTTTTGAGACACAGTCTTGCTCAGTCACCAGGTTGGAGTGCAGTGGCTCAATCTCGGCTCACTGCAGCCTCCACCTCCCAGGTTCAAGCGATTCTCCTGCCTCAGCCTCCTGAGTAGCTGGAACTACAGGCACGCACCACCACGCCCAGCTAATTTTTTTGTATTTTTTTTTAGTAGAGACGGGGTTTCACCATGTTGGCCCGGATAGTCTTGATCTCTTGACCATGTGATCTGCCCACCTTGGCCCTCCAAAGTGCTGGGGTTACAGGTGTGAACCACTGCACCTAGCCATGAAATCGTATTTTACTTAAACCTCTGTTATTTGGGCTTTGGTTACAGCAGTTGAACCTGCAGCCTAATTCCTGGGTGTTAGCCTGGTTTTGACAGAGTTATGGCAGGTAGAGCCCATGGGCTTTTGAACAAGTCAAGTGAGATCCCTGCCCTCAGGAACATGTGGTCCAGCTGGGGGTTCAGAAAATCAGGCCAGGGCAAAGCCACATGGCAGGGAAGGCTTCCAGGTGCTCTATGAACTCATAGCTGGGGTCTCAGTGGCTGCCTGAAGGAAAATGTCTCGGATCAAGCTCCCCAGAAGTAACCAGGGAGATGAGGTTTCATGTACAAGTGATTTATTTCAAAGGTGGTTCAGGAAACCAGTGAGGGAGGGAGCAGGGAAGCAGGACTGGGAAGGGCATGAAGCCAAGGCAAAGTGTGATTTTATGCAAGTCCTGCAGAGGGAAGCTCCAGCCTGATCCCACAGGGGAGCCCTGGAATGTAAGTCATGCCCCAAAATTGCCCCAACCCAAGGCAAGCAAGCTGGGCTTTCACACTCCCACCTGCAGCCCTCAGTCATTGACTAAGGGTCACCCTGCACCTGTGGGCCAATATATTCGATTCTCCAAAAACAAGTCATAGGTGCCATTAGAAGCAAAAGCACCCCAAACCCAGTGAAAGTGCAACCTCAGGTGGCGTTGGGATGTTCCACACCTCTTCTGCTCCCATCAACATCACATCAGGAATCCTGCAAAGGCTTCGAGGGAGAGAGCCTTTCTGGTTCCCAGTGGCCAAAACACCCTCAATGGAACAGAAAAGACATAAAGACATTCCCTTTTTTTAAGTTTTTGTTTTTTGGGGTTTTTTTTGTTTGTTTGTTTGTTTTGGTTTGGTTTGGTTTGGTTTGGTTTTTTTCTTTTTTTTTTTTTTTGAGATGGAGTCTCGCTCTGTCGCCCAGGCTGGAGTGCAGTGGCCGGATCTCAGCTCACTGCAAGCTCTGCCTCCCGGGTTTACGCCATTCTCCTGCCTCAGCCTCCTGAGTAGCTGGGACTACAGGCGCCTGCCACCTCGCCTGGCTAGTTTTTGTGTGTGTGTGTGTGTGTGTGTGTTTTTTTTTTAGTAGAGACGGGGTTTCACCGTGTTAGCTAGGATGGTCTCGATCTCCTGACCTCGTGATTCGCCCGTCTCGGCCTCTCAAAGTGCTGGGATTACAGGCTTGAGCCACCACGCCCAGCCTGTTTTTTGTTTTTAGAGATGAAATTTTGCTATGTTGCCCATGCTGGTCTCAAACTCCTGGCATCAGGTGAGCCTCCTGCCTCAGCCTCCCCAGTAGCTAGGATTACAGCCGTGCCCCACTGCACCCAGTAGGAAAAGATATTTCTGGTGAGCTGTGGAGAAGCCAGCAACTGGAGGAAGAATGCATTCACCCCAGTGGCACCCATGGCATTTAAATCCCTGCCCCCCAACACAAATTTTTTTAAGAGCAAGATTCAGGGAGTGGTGTGATTATTATAAAGCTTTCGGCCAAGACCAGCAGGCTCCATCCCATTAGGTTGAACCCCCAGGAACTCTGAACTTTGGCGGCCACTGCAGCTCCCTACACTTGGATCCGTATTGGTCTCTGGACAAGGACCTGCCCAGGAACGTTGCGAAGGTTCTCAAGTCTTTGGAAATGACATGGTATCAGCAGATAAGGCCACAGGGAGTCAAAGAAATCCCCCCAACCCCTAAGGTCAGCTGGACATCAGAATGAAAGGGCAGCCTCTCTTCTGGGCAGCATCCCAGAACAGCCCTCGGACCAGCCGGAGGTCAAACGACCTCTGCTTGATCCTCATGCAGGCCTGGAGGCTCCCAAAGCAGCGCATTCATTCCTTCCTCCCACTCCATAGAATCCTGTGAGATTTCCAGACTACCACGGTGTCAGAAAAACTAGGGGGAGGCAGGGCTCAGTGGCTTATGCCATAATCCCAGCACTTTGGGAGGCCGAGGTGGGTGGATCACTTGAGGTCAGGAGTTCAAGACCAGCCTGGCCAACATGGCGAAACCCTGTCTCTACTAAAAATACCAAAGTTAGCCAGGCGTGCCAGCGAGCACTTGGAGTCCCAGCTACTCAGGGGGCTAAGGCAGGGGAATTGCTTGAACCCGAGAGGCGGAGGTTGCAGTGAGCCAAGATTGTGCCACTGCTTTCCAGCCTAGGCAACAAAGCGAGACTCCATCTCAAAAAAAGAAAAAAAGAAAAGAAAGAAAAGGAAAACTAGGAGGAATGGGGACTGAGTTTAGACACCATGGTGATCACCCTCTTAGCCACAGCTTCCTCTGCCACAGGGTGATATGGCAATGCCTTCCGTCGCTGGGCGGTCACAGAGTGCCACTCCAAGGGCCCAAGCCAGGGCAAGGACCATTCCTAGGGTATCCTGCCAGCTCCTCCCAAAGACACATGCTCAGAAATGAGACTCTGGCATCTACCTACCTAGGATCATAAGTTCTGCCCCTTTTTGTGGCCCAGAATTGGTAGCATAACCAGCCCCAGCTGTGTAAGGAAGCCATCACCCCTCTTTCCCCCAGAGAAGGCCTCCTCCTTCTTTCATTTTTGGGGGGATTTTTGGTTTTCTTTTCTTAGATACGGAGTCACACTCCATCTTCCAGGCTGGAGTGCAATGGTGCGATCACAGCTCACTGCAGCCTCCAATTCCTGGACCCAAGTAATCCTCCCACCTCAGCCTCCCAAGTAGCCGGGACTACAGGTGTGTGCCACCACACCCAGCTTTTTCCTCTTCCTTTCTAACATGGCACTTACCCCTCTATTTACCTCCCCATTCTCATTTAACTTCATCTTCTAAACACTGGCTTGGGTGGGAGTTTTCTTCAGTACAGTCCTAGAATACCACAAAGCCATTAACTGTCACCTCGCACCCTCAAAGAACAGTCCTAGCCTGCAGTATTAAATATTCATTCATTCTTTCCTTCAGCCATGAGAACAGGAAGGAAATTAACATTTCAAAACATTACACACCTCTTCACCCCAGCAAGGTGCTTGTACATAGTTCAAATAACAAGCTTAAGTTGATAACAGAAATTGTTATCAAATAAAAGTTAAATCTGCCTCCCTATAATTCCCAGATTTTGTCCCTATGCTACTCTGAACATTTGCCATCGAATAAGTCTAGTCCCTTGTTTTGGCGAAAAGCTTTTAGATATTTGTGGTTGGCCCCCAAGCTCCACCGAAGTCTTGATTTTCCAGTCTAAGCAACCCCTCAAAATGTCTGTCTGGTCTCTGTCTTCCCCACCTCCTCCCTCCATCCCTTTCTCTCCAGTCTCTCTCTTTCCAGTGAAAGGGAGGGTTGGAGGCAGGAGGGCCTGACTTCCACTCACTGTCCACTGCTTCCCCAGCCCGTTTCTCCGGCTTTCCCCTCTGTTTGATGTTTCGTATTTCCTTCTTCTTCCCTTGGTTCTGGCGCCCTTCTCATGTTTAAACCTCACTTTCCTCTCTTCTGCTCCCTTCTTTGCAGGCTCACACCTCATCCACCCACCCAAAGCTCCTCATTGCCTACGGGAAACATTCCAAGTGCCTGACCATGGCACTCAAAGCCTACCGTGATGTGGTCCTTGCTCTCCTTCCCCATGTTAAGCCGTATATCATTAGCACTGTTCTTCAGATTTTCCTAGTCCTCATTCTAAAACCGTGTTGAATTATACTTCCATAGTCCCTTGAAATTCAGCGTTGCTTGGGGCGATGAAATGCAAATAGTAGTGACCCATTTCACTCCTGCAGGCACTCCTGGCGTGGTGGGTGCATGAGTTGGCATGTGCCTCTCCCCCTGCTGTAGCCACCAGTGACACCATAGATGGTGAAGTCTCCATCAGTCTGCATGCCTGAGTGAAGACGTCTCAAACCAGAGCCCTAGATGACCTGTAATGGACAAATAGGGAAAGCAAAAGAGAAACCTTCTTATTGTGAAATTGGGTGTTGCTTGTTACTGCAGCACATACTGCCCATGCTGACTAATACCATGCATCAGTTGGGCCCATGACCCTTGCCATCTAACCTTACCAGGTGACTTACAATCCCTTAGATCTATTATCATGCCAGTGCTGCCCTCTTTGGTGTTCCCTCCTCCCCATGCCTACTTGGCTAAGTTCTCTCATCCACTGAGACTCGGCTCAGGTGCCACCTCCACTAGGGAGCCTTCCTAACTTTCCACCTAAGGCAGCATTGGGCATCCTCTTTGCAGGATGCCCGGGGCATGCCTCTATTGCAGTGCTGCCACATTGCCTTTCTAAACGTTTTGTTTCCTGCACTTCAGGGCCACTGCTAGCCCACTTAGAGCCTTTGTTAGATTCAGAAAAAGCTGGCCCCCTCCAGGTGGCTGCAGCTGCCCAAGTGCATGGCTCAGCAGTGAATCATAACCTGACTTCAGGCCTCGTTCCCCCATGGCCTGACACCTGTGTTCTGAGCACAATTTGTACACTGTCCTCCATGGCCCTGTCTGCAAGGCTATTCACAAACAGCGAGCAATTTATGAACTTGGCTTCGAGCACCCTCAAGTGTTCACTGAAAGAATCAATATTTCCTAATAGATGAGACCTGTCCTCAGTTATCCCCTCCTCCTCCCACCCATCCTCTCCTCCTTTTGTTCTGCCTCATTTCCTGATCTCCCAAGCCCAGTACTAATGAGCCGCAGAGTGGAATTTGTAGCCAGAATTTGTAGAGCCTGGAATTTGTAGCCAGATAGACCTAGTTCAAATCTTGACTCTACCACTTACTTGCCATAAATCCTTGAGGAAGTTACTTAGCTCCACTAAGCCTCAGTTTCCTCATCTATAAATTGGAGACACTATCAGCCTCACAGGGCACCCACGAAGAGCACGTGGGAAAAGGCATTCAACAGGTGTCTCCAGGGCTCCTCCGAGTCAGGCTTCACTGCTGGGAGACCAGAGTGACCACAGAAGGCTTCACTGAGGAGGGAACATTGAGATGGCGGCTGAATATTGAGGAGGAGCCAGCCAGAGAGCTGGGAGAAGAACCTTCTAGACAGGGGGAACAGCAATTGCAAAGGCCCACTTTTCCATCTCCAGTCTTCCGTCCACACCCAAACACACCATCGTCAACCAGGCCATCGAGGCCACAAGTTACACACCATGACCTCATCACACACTTGATTTGTTGACTCGGAGCAAGTTACCAGCAATGAGTTATCAACCCCTTTCCCAGAACAGCAAGCCCTGGGGCTACGTGCAAACTGAGGCGGGAAAATAAGAGGTGTCAATAGAACTGAGTTTGCTCTGGGCCCAGGGCCATGTAGATAAGCTGGTTATCATCAGCAGCTCCAGCTCCAAGAGGCACAGTGAGTGCCACTGCCACCACCAGGAACTCTGGGGTTTGCTTGTTCTCCTGGGTGGAACCCCCCGCACACCCATAGGGCCAGGAGGAAAGTAAACGCTCCTGTCTAATCTCCCCCAGTGGGATCACAGGGGCCCCCCGAAGGTGGCTGCTCCTTTGGCAGGGTCTGGTTCTTCCATTCCTTCTTGGAAGATGGCCATGGGGCACCAGCACCTGACCATGAGGACTGGTGGCTAGAATTCAACTTGAAATAATTTGAGACCCAAGTAATGCCCGGGCTTTCTCGGTGGGTTTTCCTTGATCCATTCTTTGTCTCCACACAGCAAAGCCCCCAGAAAGCATGAGTTGTTCATCCCTCATCAGGGCCTTCAAAGTTTCAAGGTCTTTCCTGAGCATCAGAGAGACAACAGGTCCTCGAATGCACCCTTGTCTGACCCAACTCAGCCAAGAATCCCCTAAAGATGAAATAGAACGTTGGGTTTCAGCTGTCAAAGTCTGACCAGAAGATGTTCCTTGCTCTAAATACAGGCCAGTGCCACACCAACTTACGAGGGTCAGTGTGGTATGAACAAGGAGGGGAAGCTGCAGGGCTGCCAAGCTGGGCACAAGTCAAGCACTAACCGGCACCACCGCCTCCTGCTTCCTGGTGCCACTCCAGCCGGGGCTGCCCACACTGTGTCTGGCAGCTTCCAATATTGCTTTCCTGCTGCCATGAGACGGCAGGTCTGGCAGCAGAAGTGGAGCCAGACTTAAGGAGAAAGAGGAAAGAACTTCAGCTCTGGCACCTGCAGACCCCTGAAAGTGACCTACGGAAGCTGGGAGCAGGGACTGCAATTGGGCACTCTCTCACTTTTCCCTTCTTGGAGCTCCCCAAGCCTATGCCCAGTGGGAAGAGGATTACCTGAGAGCCAGAAGCCCTGGGTCCCAGCACTTCACTAACCTACCTTGCATCCGTTCGGTAAATTATACACCCCAGCTCTCAGTTTCCCCGTCTCCAGGATAACAGACTGGACTTGTCCAAGAATAGCAATCATTCCTGATCCAGTGCTGACGCTGGTTGCTAGAACACGTGGCTGAAGGGATTGCATGTTGCTCAGGATTCTGGGGCCACATCCAGTGGTCGGGGGTGCTGTGGTTCGCTGGCAACATCTGTCTTGGACTCAGAATGGAGCATAGTAGACCAGGTGCCATGTCACTGACACGCAGGAGCTAAAGGACCTTTGCACCCCTGCCCAGTGGAACATTCTAACACTTGGATTCTGTGGAATGAGATCTGACAGCCACAGGCAGAAGTTACCAACTGGGAAGCTCGGGGATTCTTCAACGGAAACTTGAGTCAGGCTGATGAATTACCTTTACTAAAGGAATGAATAACAACAACCAAAAAAAATTCTAGGTCCAAGACATGCCAAGAAAGGTTAGATATATTAGACAATATTTTAAAAGGAGAGATGTTGGCGGGGCGCGGTGGCTCAAGCCTGTAATCCCAGCACTTTGGGAGGCCGAGACGGGTGGATCACGAGGTCAGGAGATCGAGACCATCCTGGCTAACCCGGTGAAACCCCGTCTCTACTAAAATACAAAAAACTCGCCGGGCGAGGTGGCGGGCGCCTGTAGTCCCAGCTACTCGGGAGGCTGAGACAGGAGAATGGCGGGAACCCGGGAGGCGGAGCTTGCAGTGAGCTGAGATCCGGCCACTGCACTCCAGCCTGGGCAACAGAGCAAGACTCTGTCTCAAAAAATAAATAAATAAATAAATAAAAGGAGAGATGTTTTGGGTGACCTGCTATTTTACTGTCCAGCTTGAGATGATGCCAATGGCCACAGAGTAATAAAAGGGCCACTGAATCTTTTCCATGGCCCACCAGCAGCAAGCATCTCTACCACCTCCATGTCTGGAGCAGGAATTCCAGCAGGAAGGACACAGCCTCCAGCACCATTTGACCAGAAGATCCAAATGGGACTGGACTGCTGGTAGGTACTACAGAAATCCTAGCTCTCTCCTCCCCACAGCCGGCTGTTCTCTGTTTAAACTTAACTCACTGCATACGTCCCACTGCCAGAGGAGACCCTTTTCCAACATCTTGATCTGCTCTGCAGACCCTCTGTTCATGCCCCGGGCTTCTCTCCCATCCCAGTCTGTCTTGCATCTTGTGCAAGCTGCCCTCCTCTCTGTTATTTAGTTATGAATCCCTCCTCCCTTCCCTTCAAAACACCACCACTGCTTCAGTCTTTGGCTCCCTCCCTACCCAGGCCCCTGCCCCTTCCCTGCAGATGATACTAAAGCAGACAAAGCCGGGAGGGAGACCTCCATTTTGTTGTTTCTAAAGCTGTTCTCATCCTTTCCACTTCCAGGCCCTGATACGGCTCCTCAAAGTCTCAAGCTGATGGTCAGACAACCTCAAGAGGTAGTGGTGGGAGAGAGGACGAGGGCCGGAGCCGTGGGCAGGGGACACTCAGGAGCAACTCCCAAGCAACCACCCAAGTCGGCCTTGCTTGGGACCCTCGGGGTACCACTAAAGACAGAAACTTCAAAATGGAAATGTTTTCAACTTATTACAAAAAAGGATCAAACATAAAAGTAAAAGTGAATAGTGTCATGGACCTCATATTCCACCATTCAGCATCAAGAATTACACACCGTTCTGCAAATCTTTGTTTTATATACACCCACCCTTTTTTTTTTCTTTTATCTCACTTCGTCGCCCAGGCTGGAGTGGACTGGTACGATCCCGGCTCACTGCAGCCTCTACCTCCCAGGTTCAAGCAATTCTCATGCCTCAGCCTCCTGAGTAGCTGGGATTACAGGCATGCACCAACACACCCCAATCATTTTTGTATTTTTAGTAGAGACAGAGTTTCGCCATGTTGGCCAGGCTGGTCTCAAACTCCGGGCCTCAAGCAATCCACCTGCCTCAGCCTCCCAAAGTGCTGGGATTATAGGCATGAGCTACGGCACCTGGCGACGCTCTTTTTTTAAAAAATTTTATTCTTTATATATTTATATTTGCTGTAATATTTTAAGGCATACAGCTTACCATTTCACTGTAAATATTTTGTTGTACATTTCTAGGAGACAAGGGTCATAGATATATATATGTACACAGCTGTAATTAATATATATATTCAAATATATATATATATATTTATAGTGGCAATGCTCTTTTATTCCAAACAAAATTACCAACTTTATTTTTTTAATTACCAACTTTAATATCAC
>NW_016804934.1:372132-406676 GCF_001698545.2 Rhinopithecus bieti
ATATATATATATATTTATAGTGGCAATGCTCTTTTATTCCAAACAAAATTACCAACTTTATTTTTTTAATTACCAACTTTAATATCACCTAATATCCAGTCCATGTTCAAATTTCTTTGGTTCTCTCAAAAATGCCTTTTAACAGTTGATATATTCAGATCCAGGATCAAGATCTCGAAATTATCTGCATGTGTTGCATTTGGTGGCTGTTTCTTAAGACTTTTAATAGGCCAGGCGCAATGGCTCACACCTGCAATCCAAGCACTTTGGGAGACTGAGGCAGGCGGAACACCTGAGGTCAGGAGTTTGAGACCAGCCTGGCCAACATGGTGAAACCCATCTCTACTGAAAATACAAAAATTAGCTAGGCCTGGTGACAGGCGCCTGTAATCCCAGCTACTCGGGAGGCTGAGGCAGGAGAATCGCTTCAACCCAAGGGGCGGAGGTTGCAGTGACCCAAGATTGCACCATTGCACTCCAGCCTGAGCAACAAGAGCGAAACTCCATCTCAGAAAGTAATAATAATAAATACTTTTAATAGATAGCAGTCCCCCTTTATATGCCATTAATTTATTTATCAAGTAAGTGTATGGAGCCTGTTAGAATGGCCAAAATCCAGAACACTGACAAGACCAAATGCTGGTGAGGATATGGAGCAACAGAAACTCTCATTTGTTGCTGGTGGGAATGCAAAATGGCACAGCCACTTTAAAAGACAGCTTGGCAGTTTGTTACAAAATTAAACATACTCTTGCCATATTACCCATCAGTCACACTGTTTGGATTTACCCAAAGGAGTTGAAAATTTATATCCACATGAAAACCTGCATATGACTATTTATAGCAGCTTTATAATTGTCAAAGCTTGGAAGAAACTAAGATGCCCTTCAGTAAGTGAATAAGTAGATAAACTGTAGTCCATCCAGACGATGGATTATTATTAAGCACTAAAAAGAAATGAGCTATCGACTGGGCACGGTGGCTCACACCTGTAATCCCAGCACTTTGGGAGGCTGAGTCAGGTGGATCCATTAAGCTCAGGAGTTCGAGACCAGCAGGGACAATGTGGTGAAACTCCATCTCTACAAAAAATATATACATAGAAAAATTAGCCAGGCATGCTGGCGTGCACCTGTAGTCCCAGCTACTTGGGAGGCTGAGGTGGGAGGATGGCTTGAGCCTGGGAGGCAGAGGTTGCAGTGAGCCAAGATGGTACCATTGCACTCCAGCCTGGGCAACAGAATGAGACCCTGTCTCAAAAAATAAAAATGAAAATAAAAATTTAAAAAAGAAAGAAATGAGCTATCAAGCCATGAAAAGGAGGAACCTTAAGTGCATATCAGTAAATGAAAAAAACCAGTCTTAAAAATGTATACGTGGATACGTAATAGTTGTACACGTTTATGGGGTGCATGGGATATTTTGATTTCAAGTATACAGTGTGTAATGGTCAAATCTGGGTAATTAGTATATCTAGCTTGGCTACTGTGAATAGTGCTGCAATAAAAATGGGAGTGCAAATATCTCGTCAATAGACTAATTTCCTTTTTTCTTTTTTTTTTTTTTTTTTTTTTTAGACGAAGTTTTGCTCTTCTTGCCTAGGCTGGAGTGCAATGGCATGATCTTGGCTCACGGCAACCTCCGCCTCCCGGGTTCAAGTGATTCTCCTGCTTCAGCCTCTGGAGCAGCTGGGACTACAGGCATGCGCCACTACGCCCGGCTAAATGTTTTTGTATTTTTAGTAGAGATGGGGTTTCTCCATGTTGGTCAGGCTGATCTCGAACTCCTGACCTCAGGTGATCCACCCACTTCGGCCTCCCAAAGTGCTGGGATTACAGGTGTGAGCCACAGACTGGCCGACTAATTTCCTTTCTTTCGGATATATACCCAGCAGAGGCGCTGGTGGATCATGTGATAGTTCTATCTTTAGCTCTTTGAAGAATCTGCATTCTGTTTTCCATAGAGGCTGTACTCATTTAAATGTCCACCCGCAGTGAATGAGCATTCCCCTTTCTTGGTCTCCTCACCAGTGCTTGTTACTTCTGTCTTTTTGATCACAGCTATTTAACTGGGGTGAGATGATAACTCACTGTGGTTTTAACCGGCATTTCCCTGATGATTAGGAATGCTGAGTCTTTTTTCCTACACCTGTTGGCCATTTGTATGCTTCTTTTGAGAAATGTTTATTCAGATCTTTTGCCTATTTTTAATCAGATTATTTGTTTCTTTGCTATTGAGTTGTTTGAGTTCTTTATATATTCCTGGTTGTTAATCCCTTGTTGGATGAATAGTTTGCAAATATGTTCTCCCATTCTGTGGGTTGTCTCTTCACCTTGTTGATTGTTTTCTTTGCTGTGCACAACCTTTTGGCTTGATTTACATCCCATTTGTTAATTTTTGCTTTGTTTGCCTGTGCTTTTAAGGTCTTATCCAAGAAATCTTTGCCCAGACCAATGTCCTGAAGCATTTCCCCAATGTTTTCTTCTACTGGTTTCATAGTTTCAGGTCTTACATATAAGTATTTAATCCATTTTGATTTGAATTTTTTGCATGATCTAGTTTCATCATTGTTCTGCATAGCATACCCAGTTTTTCCAGTACCTGAAGTGCAATGGTGCAAGCGCAGCTCACTGCAACCTCCACCTCCTGGGTTCAAGCGAGCCTCCTGCCTCAGCCTCCCGAGTAGCTGGGATTACAGGTGCCTGCCACCATGCCTGGCTATCTTTTGTATTTCTAGTAGACACAGGGTTTCACCATGTTGGCCATGCTTGTCTCAAACTCTTGACCTCAGGTAATCCCAGCACTCGGCCTCTCAAAGTGCTGGGATTGCAGGCATAAGCTACCATGCCAGGTCATTTTTTTTTTTTTTTAAGACAGAGTCTTGCTCTGTCACCCAGGCTGGAGTGCAATGGCATGATTGATCTCAGCTTACTGCAACCTCCACCTCCCGAGTTCAAGCAGTTCTTGTGCCTCAGCCTCCCGAGGAGTAGAGATGGGGTTTCGCTATGTTGGCCAAGTTGGTCTTGAACTCCTGGCCTCATGTGATCCGCTTGCCTTGGCCTCGCGAAGTGCTGGGACTGCAGGCGTGGGCCACTGTGCCCGGCACCCCCAGTAGCATTTACCGAAGAGACTGTCCTTTCCCCATTGTATGTTCTTGGTGCCTTTGTTGAAAATGAATTGGCTAAGCCGGGCGCGGTGGCTCAAGCCTGTAATCCCAGCACTTTGGGAGGCCGAGACGGGCGGATCACGAGGTCAGGAGATCGAGACCATCCTGGCTAACACGGTGAAACCCCGTCTCTACTAAAAAATACAAAAAACTAGCCGGGCGACGTGGCGGCGCCTGTAGTCCCAGCTCCTCGGGAGGCTGAGGCAGGAGAATGGCGTAAACCCGGGAGGCGGAGCTTGCAGTGAGCTGAGATCCGACCACAGCACTCCAGCCTGGGTGACAGAGTGACAGAGCGAGACTCCGTCTCAAAAAAAAAAAAAAAAAAAAAGAAAATGAATTGGCTAAGAAGCCCATCTTAAAAGGCCATATACTGTATGATTTCAACTATATGACATTCTGGAAAAGACAAAACTATGGAGACAGTAAAATAATCAGTGGTAACCAGTGGCTGGCAGGGGAGAAGGATGAATAGGCAGAGCACAGAGTAGTGAAGCTGTTGAATAGGCAGAGCACAGAGTAGCGAAGCTGTTATGTATGTTTTTTTTTTTTTTTTTTTTTTTTTTTTTTTTTTTTTTGGTAAGATGGAGTTTTACTCTTGTTGCCCAGGCTGGAGTGCAATGGCACAGTCTTGGCTCACTGCAACCTCTGCCTCCCCAGTTCAAGCAATTCTCATGCCTCAGCCTCCTGAGTAGCTGGGATTACAGGCATGCACCACCACGGCACGGCTAATTTTTGTATTTTTAGAAGAGATGGGGTTTCACCATGTTGGTCAGGCTGATCTCAAACTCCTGACCTCAGATTATCCACCTGCCTCAGCCTCCCAAAGTGCTGGGATTACAGGCGTGAGCCACCACGCCCAGCTTTCTGTATAATATCATAATGGTGGGTACCTATCACACATTTGTCCAAACCCACAGAATATACATACAATGCCAAGAGTGAATCTTAATGCAAATCATGGACTTGGGGTGATAATGAAGCATCATCATGGGTTAATCAATTGTATCAAATGTACCATTCTGGGGCAGGATATTAATAACGGAGAGGCTGTGCATATGAGGTGGGGTGGCACGGATATATGGGAAATCTCTGTACCTTCTGCTCAATTTTGCAGTGAAGCTAAAACTGCTCTAAAAAGTAGTCTATTTTTTTAAGTAGGGGGAGCATGGAGAGGTCATTTGTCCTACAGGATGTCCCATGTACAGGATTTGAATGATTGCTTTTTTTGCTCCTTTACCTGCATTATTTCCTGAAAATTGGTCATGAGAGCTAGACTTGAATTCAAAATTTTAATTACAATACTTCATAGTGATTCTCCCACTTCAGCCTTCCAAAGTGCTGGGATTACAGGTGTGAGCCACCACATGCAGCCAAGAATTTTTTAATAAAACAACTTTTTTTCCTTATTCCTTAAACTAATGTTTTTTTTTTTTTTTAATTTTTAGTCAACTATTTGTGATTACCCCAAATATAGTTCATATAGAAAAGACTTATCCCTGTGACAGTGGAGCAATCTTGGCCCCACGTCATTTGCAACCCAACCCTGGAGATCAGATCAGCCTTGCATTGCTCTTCCCAAGATGGGCATGGACTGGATCTGGATCTTGTATGGGAACATGAGGACCCTGGAAGTCCCAGAAGGAGCCATACCATTCCATTTTCTTTACTTTGCCTGGAATAATACCAGTTTAAGAAGGTAGCTCTTCTCATCTCAGGCAAGCAGAAGCTCCTGGTGGTCATTTATTACCTTTTTTGATTGGCGAGGTCCTTTAATTATTTCTTTTTAATTGGCAGACAAAATGTTTCCAGCCTGGATCCTATCAGGGGAATTACAGCAGTTGCCCATCAGGTGGGAGCTCTCAGTAAGTCAGCTGGTTTAGCGGATCCTGGTCGTCTTTCCTTACAAGCGGGAGGAAAATCAATGCATTCCATCTGTTATCATTCAGCAAACATGAATTGAACACCCTCCCTTTCTACCCCCTTTCTACTCTCCCTTTCTAGCCCTCTACACCCTCCCTTTCTAGGCCCCTTCTACTCCCTCCTCTAGGCCAGAAATAAAAACTTGCACATCCCACGGTTGCTTAAGGTTTGGCGCACACTATGTTTCTTGAAAAACAAAGTAATTAGCTGCTAACCTCTAAACAGCAGGGATTTCACATAAATATCCAGACTTTTGACTTCTTATTTTATATATATACACTCATACACACACACACATCAGTTTTCATCCACAGTTCCTGGCTCATAACCCTCATAGCCCTTGTTACAGTGTTTTGTTATAAGGTTGGAGTGTGTTAGGCCTCTAACCAGGACTCAGAAAACAGAATCTTTCTCCCAGACCTCCTCCGGCCTTCTTTTCACCTGCTCCTTTTTCTCTCTAAGGCAGGCCTTAGCACCTAAAAATATATTCTAATCTTCCCCTGCCTCTGTCCATAAAGAAATGCTCTGACTGGCCTTGCATGACTGCAGGTCATAAAACTCCACTTCAGAGGGGTCCTGCTGCACACCCTGCAGGAAGGAATGCTGCACAGACAGACCAAGAATCTGAACAGACAGGCATTGCTGGGTTTCCCACTCAGTCTATCAACACTAGATTATTCCCTTTTTGTTCAATCACACTTCTTTTTTCTTTTCTTTTTTTTTTTTTTTTTTTGAGACAAAGTCTTGCCCAGGCTGGAGTGCAATGGCGCGATCTTGGCTCACCACGCCCAGCTAATTTTTGCATTTTTTTTTTTTTTTGTAGAGACAGGCTTTTGCCATGTTGTTCAAGCTGGTCTTGAACTAGGCTCAAGTTATCCTCCTGCCTTGGCCTCCCAAAGTGCTGGGATTACAGGGATAAGCCACAGTGCCTGGCTGGGGTTCTGTGTCAGTTTTACCCCTACTGCCCCAATTTGTCACCATGGATTATCACAGGCAACCTCCACCTCCCAGATTCATGTGGTTCTCCTGCCTCAACCTCCCGAGTAGCTGGGATTACAAGGGTGCACTACCACGCCCGACTAATTTTTGTATTATTAGTAGAGACGGGGTTTCACCTGTTGGCCAGGCTGGTATTGAACTCCTGACCTCAGGTGATCCAAAGTGCTGGGATTACAGCACTCAGCCTCAGCCTCCCAAAGTGCTGGGATTACAGGCGTGAGCCACCGCACCCAGCTATTCAATCACACTTCTACACGGCTGTCTGTGCCTCCATCATGCCTATCCAATGAAGTCTCCATGAAAGGCCCAAGAGGACGGAGTTCGGAGAGCTTCCATAGAGCAGAGCATGTGAGGTTCCTGAAGGGTGGGGCGCCCGGGGAAGGCATGGAAGCTTCACACCCCCTCCCATACCTCCCACCATGCAGCTCTTCATCTGTATCCTTTGCAATACCCTTTATAGTAAACAGGTAAATGTAAGTAAATGTTTCCCTGAGTTCCAAGAGCTGCTCTAGCAAATTAACTGAACCCAAAGAGGGGGTCTTGGGAACCCCGACTTACGGCCAGTTGGTCAGAAGCACAGGTCAAACAACCTGGGGCTTGCAATTGGCATTGGAAGTGGGGCCCAGTCTCATGAGACTGAGCCCTCAACCTGTGGGATCTGATGCTAGCCCCAGGTGGATGGTGTCAGAATTGAATTGGAGGACAGCCGGCTGGTGTCTGCTGCAGAGTTGACTGTGAGCTTGTTGGTGGGGAGAAAAGCCCCACGCATCTGGTGTAAGAAACATGTCACAAGAGTGTAGTAAGAGAGGCCAGGCGTGGTGGCTCACACCTGTAATCCCAGCACTTTGGGAGGTCGAGGCAGGCAGATCACCTGAGGTCAGGAGTTCGAGACCAGCCTGGCCAACACGGTGAAACTCCAGCTCTACTAAAAATACAAAAATTAGCTGGGCGTGGTGGTGCACTCCTGTAATCCCAGCTACTTTGGAGGCTGAGGTAGGAGAAGTACTTGAACCCTGGAGGCAGAGGTCGCAGTGAGCCAAGATCATACCACTGCACTCCAGCCTGGGCGATAGAGCGAGACTCCATCTTAAAAGAAAGAAAGAAAGAAAAAAAGAGTGTAGTAAGAGAAATGCAATTTTAGTTTTTCCCTCTTACACGTCTTGAAAACTTGGCCAACCTGGCATCACAACCCACCTGCCAGTGTGGCAACTGCTGGTGGAACAGAGAAGAGGCTGCCCCCTTGTGGGGAGACAGTCATGCCCGTGCCCGAGATGCCCACCCAGGCCTTCCATTTATTTCCTTTGCCGCCTGGGTCTCCAGCTTGTGATTCCTGCCCCAGACTGCAAACTCCCTGAAGGCAAGGCTTGTTCATGTCTGATTTGACTTTGATTTCCCAGCATCTATCCCACTCTCCAGCACACAGCAGGTCCTCAATAAATGTTTACTGGATACAAACAATATTTTCAGGTTGCATGCATCACATTTCTTCCAATATTAAAATTGTGTGATGGTCATACTGCTCTAGCCTGGCTCTTTGAAGCAGATTGGCAGCACAAGTGGCCCTGCTGTGTGCCATCCCACCACCTAAATCCACTCATAAGTCAGTGGGTCGCTCCCAACATTTTCACTCTGTGATTTGACCTCTCTTCCTCCTAGCAATCTCCTCCCAGATGAGGACAGCAATGCACACCTCCCAGGGTCACTGGGAAGACTGCATGAGATTATAAATGTCAAGCATAGCATCCAACACTTATTTTTATCACATTATGCTCAGTGCCTTTATCTCCAAGATAGCAAGAGTCTCCCCACTCTTTGTTTCCCTATATGGTTTATTTTTGTTTTTTCAGCCAAGCCCCAAGGAAGAGATTAGAATAGAAATCTCTGTATTCTGAGAATTTTCTAGGTCCCCTCCTCACAAACACGAAGCAGGCGAAGACTTTATCAGGAAGGTTTGTATTTCTTATCGAGTGGATACTGGCCCTCAAGGGGATGATTAGGGCAGATCAGAGTGCATTTAAATGAGCTCCTCTTGACAGCCACTGCATGGTCAGAATTCACTCTTTCCTGAGTGCTTTAAACCCAGGAAGGAAGTATGAAGTGGTTTATGATCCTCGGGTTGGTGGCTGTCTCAGAATGCTTGGTCAAGTAAGTATGAGACACGTGACGTCAGCTGTCTCTGTGGGCTCCTTCTTGCCCTCTTCTTCTCTTGCCTCTTATTCTCCTTCCAGTGCAGGGATGGGGAAGGAAATGTAATCATTCTCTGATGCTCATATAAAATTCAAGTCTCCATTTATTGATGAATAGCCATGTGTGCTGTGAGGCTGAAAGGTCTTGGGGCAGGTCTGCAGAGTTGCAGAATTCCAGGGGCACCAGTCACATCATGGGCTATGTGAATGGGACTCCCTAGAATTTTTCAGTGCACAACGTGTGCAGCTGTACATGTGGTCCCACCTAGAAACACAATTTCTTCTGTGCAATTTTCTAGGTTTTCTCTCTACTCCCTCTCTGTTTCCTTATATATGTGTCTCTGTGGCTACACCTCTGTCTCTGCATCTCTCTCTTTTAGCTCTCTGTCTCTTTGGGTGTCTCTGTATGCAACACTCTGTGTTTCTTTCTGTTTTGACTCATTCTTGTTTCTCTACTCTCTTCGTTTCCCCACTTTATTCCCCATCTCAGCATTCATTTTCTCACTTCCTGGCTTCCTCTCTCACCCCTTTCTTCTGATTGAACCCTAGAGAGATCAGGAGGGCTACTTCTAGGCCCAGGTTTGCCACTAACAAGCAATGTAACCAGAGCCAAGTCACAAAGTCCCTGCATTTCAGATTCCTTCCCTATAAAAAGAAGATAATGATTCCCCCTCTACCGCCCTCCCAGGGCTGCCCAAGAAAGAGACACTGAGATGGCAATAGCAATAGGAAGGGCTGTCACTGTCAGGACCTGCTATATGGTAGGCACATTATATCCACTGTCTCACTTAACACCTCCAAACATTCTATGCTAAGGAGGGTATCATCATTCCATCTTTTTTATAGATAGATAGGGAAACTGAGGCTCAGAAAGATCATATGGCCTGCCCAAGATTACACAATAGAACCTGGAATTAAACCTAGATCCACTGCTGTGGTCTTTCCTTTGCATTGGGTGTCTTTTCCTGATAATAAGATAACAATCATTAAAAAGCTTGGAAAATGCACGGTGCAATTACAATGCAAAGTGTGACAGTCACATGATAGCAAGCAGCAGCTGATGACTGTCTCTTACTTGTTTCCCTTCCCAATGCTCGGTTGAAGAATCCCTCTGATGAAGATCAAATCCATTCGAGAAAACCTCCGGGAAAATGACATGCTGAAAGATTATCTTGAGAAATATCCTTCCAGACTGGCCTATAAGTTTCTTGATCAATATCAGGACAATGGAATATCTTTGGAACCCATGAGGAACTACCTGGATGTGAGTATGCTGGGAGGATGGAGCTCCAGAGCGCCCCCTAGGGCCCCTAGCAAGCACTGGGGCTCATCTGGGGCTGTAAGCCAGCGGGTTAGGGCTGGGGCTTCAGCAGACAGTGGGGAATGGGGACCCGTTTCCAGAGGAGAAGGCACTCCTACCCTCTGTTGTTGGTCCGTAGTGACTGGGCCCAGCAATGACCAGGTGTCAGATAGCATCCATTTCTGTGCCAGTGATAGTGTCACTGGGCACCCTTGAACCAAGACAGTGCTTGTTATGGGAGCTTTGCCCTTTCTGAACTAAGGTTAATCGCTGAGCTAAAGGAGCCACACTGAAGGGCAATCCATGTCTGAACAAATGACCACAAAGAAAACTGCAAATCAAGTTGGACACCCTAGGTAGAAGTTTAGGCCAGGCACGGTGGCTCACGCCTGTAACCCCAGCATTTTGGGAGGCCGAGGCAGGCGGATCACGTGAGGTCAGAAGTTCAAGACCAGCTTGGCCAAATGGCAAAACCCCATCTCTACTAAAAATACAAAAATTAGCCAGGCGTGGTGGTGCGTGCCTGTCATCCCAGCTACTCAGGAGGCTGAGACACAAGAATCACTTGAACCCGGGAGATGGAAGTTGCAGTGAACCAAGATCGCACCACTGCACTCCAGCCTGGGCAACAGAGTGAGACTCCATCTCAACAACAATGAAAAAGTTTAGCCTTTTCAGCCCCAAGAATCAAACCAATAAAAAAGTTGTTGAGGCCAGATGCAGTGGCTAATGTCTGTAATCCCGACACTTTGGGAGGCCAAGGCAAGAGGATCCCTTGAGGCTAGGAATTTGAGACCAGCCTGGGCAGCAGAGCGAGACCATGTCGCTACAAGAAGTTTTAAATATTAGCTGGGTGTGGTGGTATGCACCTGTAGTTCCAGCTACTTGGGAGGGTGAGGTGGGGGAATTGCTTGAGCCCAGGAGGTCAAGGCTGCAGTGAGCTATGATCATGCCACTGCGCTCCAGCCTGAGCAAAAGAGAGAGACTCTGACTCTAAAAAAAATTTTAAGTTATTGAGTCCCTGTGGTGTGGGATGCTATGATAAACTAACAATATGGTTATTGTTACTTATATAACCAAAAGTCTCATCTCTTCTTCAAGAACTCATAGCCCACCCAGAGAAATAGGCAAAAGTAAGTAAATGTCAGATAAAAGGACCAACTGTGTGGTATTAATATTATGTGATTTGAGTTTAAAGGAAGGAAAGAGCACAGTGGCCTGGGCAACCTAGGAGGGCTGCCTGGAGGAGGAGGCACTCAGACCAGGTCTTCAAGGGTAGAAAGGATTTGAAGAGCTGTGGGGAACACTGGAGAGCTTCTCAAATGAAGGTGGTAGCTTGAGCAGAGGCTGTGTGGTGGGGCTGTTGGAAAGTGATTTCAGGAAACACGGAATGCCTGATGAGGGCAGGCACCCTGGGAACCAGGGGCATGGCCAGGATGCCAGGCCTTCCCTCACTATCCCTCCCAGCTTCTGGCAGCTGGCCTACATTGGCATCATCACCATTGGAACACCGCCTCAGGAATTCAAGATCATCCTGGACACAGGCTCCACTGACTTGTGGGTGCCCTCCATCTACTGTGCCAGCCAAGCCCGCAGTGAGTGCTCCCTCCCCCATCTCATATCCTCCCAGCACCTCCTCTTCCGTCCCCAGCAGGCCTGACAGATGCCCACCCCTGTGTCTGCAGCTAACCACAACATCTTCAACCCTCTGCTGTCCTCCACATTCCGGGTCTCAGGCCGGCCCATCAGCATTGCCTATGGCACCGGGCAAATGTTGGGATTTCTTGGCTATGACAATGTTAAGGTAACATGGAAACCAGAGGCAGAGGCAGGGCTGGCCTTAGGCATGACCGTCACTTATAGGACCAGATGCAGAAGCAGCTGGGAGTGTCCATCTTTCCTAAAGTCCATCAGCAGCTGGACGCCTGCCCTGTGGGGCTGTGACCTGGGGAGATGATGCCCCCGCTGGCATGCACTCTCCTCCAGAACAGCTTCCCCAGAGAGCGGGACCATCCTGCTGGAGGTGCTTGGGTGAGGGAGGCACAAATCTGCAGCCCCTTTTCCCACAATGAGTACGAGGCTGATTTTGCTGGGCACAGGGACAGAGGTGGGTGGTTAAAAACCACCCAATTTGTGCTCTCACACTGTGGCAGGTGCCATGCTGGATGCTTCCATTGGAATAACTTGCTTCATCCTCACAACCACCTGGCATGGCAGACTCTACTATTATCTCCGTTTTACATATGAGGCAACAGAGAGAGTGAGTGCCTTGCCCAAGGTCACACAGCTGGCAAGCAGCAGAGCAGGACTCACATGGGTGTGGAGTATTCTCGGAAGAGGGTAGAACTTGTCTGGGACCGAGGGCTGCAGGCACCAGGCAGGGAAAACAGGGGTCACAGCTTCAGGGGAGCCCTGCCTCATAAATGGGTTCTTCCCATTTGTCTTCTAAAAGAAGGCAATCCTGCTCTCTATCCGTTTGTCCTCAAGTGGGAACCATGTGGTCACACTCAGAGTCTAAAAAAACTAGGAACTCTTCCCTAGAAGTGCCTGCACACACACACACACACACACATGTACACACACATGCACACACATACACACACACATATGCACCCACATATACACACACATACACACACATGCACACACATGCACACACACACCTACACACACACACATACACCCACACCTACACACATACACACATGCACACACACACACCTACACACACACCCACGCCTACACACATACACACATGCACACACATACACACACACATACACATACACACATACACACACATGCACACACATACACACACACATACACAACGTGCCATACCACATACCACAGCATTACACGCCCACGATGCATACACACACCACGCACACCATCAGCTACATACCATCGAGAGATACAAACGCCAGCACAATTACAACAGACCTGATTTATATAGATAACAATATAATAATTATTATATTCAGAGATACACGAACATACACGCACATACACACATGCGCACACATGCGCACATACACACATGCATACACATACACGCACACACATACACATACATGCACACACATACATACATGCACACACATACACATGCACACACATGCACATACATGCACACACATACACACACACACATCTAAAGGAGCGTTTCCCAGGCAGAATTTTCCTAAGAACCCTAGCGGCTACATGGTGTAACGGGCTACTGTTTCCCCCAGGGGGTGAGAAAAGACCACCTTTGGAATCCGAAATGAATTCTCTGTTTCTGTCATCAGATCATAGTGACACCAAAAAGGGGACAATCCTGCTCTCTACCCATTTGTCCTCAAGTGGGAACCGTGTGGTCACACTCGGAGTCTCACCTGTAAAAAGGGAATGTGGCCTCTGTGGCTAAGTTCGGACGATGTGGAGGAGGCGTTGGAGTTAGTTAGAATCACAGCCCACAGGAACCCACACTAGCATAGGTGCCGCCCACGGCACAGTGGCCCTAGGCTTCCCCATAGAGTGAGTGCTGTCTCCTCAGCCACCTGCACCCCAGCACAGCCCCAGCCCCACTTCCCAAATCTTTCCACGGAAACACCCTCCTCTCCCACAGATCGGGGACCTTGTGGACATAGGCCAGGGGTTCGACCTGAGTGTCAAGGAGCCCGGCAAGTTCACGAAATACGCGGTCTTCGATGGCATCCTGGGACTGGGCTACCCCAGCCTTGGCGTTGAAGGAGCCACCCCTGTCTTTGACAACCTGTGGAACCAAGGCCTCCTTTCTCAGAACCTCTTTGCCTTCTACTTGAGCAGGTAAGTGTAGGCTAGACAAGTCCTTTCTCCAACTCGGCTGTAAGAAGCTTTCACTTGCATGAAAAATTGCAGACTCTCTGATCCAGAAGTGTCCTTAGAGATAGTCTGGTCCAAGGAGTCAGCAAACTATATCCTGGGGGCCAAACCTGGCCCGTCACTTGTTTTTGTAAATAAAGTTTTATTGGAACAGAAGAATGTTCATTCATTAATGATTGTCTGTGGCTGCTTTTGAGCACCAATGGCAACACTGAGCAGTACGATAGAGATTGTGCAGCCCATGAAACCTAAAATAGGGACAAACTGGGCCTTTACAGAAAGTGTGCTGACCCCTGTAGTCCAGTCCTTTCATTCAACAGATGAGGAAACAGACTCAGAAACGGGCTCTGCACAAGACTGCCCAGTCAGGTACTGGTAGTGACAGGACTTGAACTCAGCCTCAGGACTCTCCCCCATGGCAAGTGGTCCATCCATCAGCAAGCCTCCAGTCGCTGGGCTTGGTAAAGGAAAGTTGGTCTCCTGACTGACGTAGGGTCTGGTGGAAGGTAGGGGAGAAGGAAGAAGCACAGACAACAGGACAGCCCTGTTGACAGACTGTGCCCTCCCCACAAAGGCAGTGGTTGACCCCATAGATCCATGTAGGAAGCAGGACAGTATGATGGTTGAGGCTGTGGACTCTGGGAGACATGAGTTCAAACCCTGGCTCCATAGCATGACCTTAAGGTGTTTAACTTCTGTGAACCTCAGGAACACTTGTACTCAATCAAAGGAGATGATTCATTGAGCACCTACTATGTGCTGGGTACTGCTCTGTACACATGAAGGAGACAGATAAGAAGTACAGAAGGCAGACGAGAAATAAGTAAATAAGTAAAGGAAAAAGATAACTCTGATAGCAATTGGTTCTGTAAAAGCAACAAATCAGGGCAATAGAACAGACAGGGATGAGGATGTGAGATGGGCAATGGGGAAGTCCTCCCTGAGCTGAGACCTTACCATAGGAGAGAGTCAGGCTGGAGTGACTAAGTGCCTGGAGCAAGAAAGAGCGAATGCAGAGGAGAAATGAGAGCATGCAGTGTCCGAGGACTAGCAAGGGAGCCTGTGCGGCTGGAACACTGGAGGCGGAGGCAGGGGCAAGGCTACCCTGGGGTTTTGTACTGAGTGGAGTGGAGGCCTCTGGCAGTGGGGTAAGCAGGGAAGAGACATGATCCAATTTGCAGTTTTAAAAGCTCACCTTGGGTGCCCACTGGAGGATGCCCACTGACCAGAGTGGAGGCAGAGAGGCCAGAGAAGAGGCTACACAGCCTCTTTAGAAGAAAGAGGTGGTAGCTTGGTCCAGGGAAGAGGAAGAACAGTGCGGGGAGTGAGGATGTGTGTGGAGGAAGAACCAACAGGATGTGCTGATCGATTGGATGTGGAAGGAGAGGGGTCTGCAGAGCTGTTCCTCCCTCGCTATGATTTTACCATGAGCCCAGAACCAGCTGCAAAATTTGCAGGGCCCAGTGCAAAATGAAAGTGCAGGGCCCCTTGTTCAAAAAATGTTAAGAATTTGAAGGCTGGGCACGGTGGCTCATGCCTCTAATCTCAGCACTTTGGGAGGCCAAGGCAGGCAGATCACAAGGTCAGGAGATGGAGACCATCCTGGCTAACACCGTGAAACCCTGTCTCTACTAAAACACAAAAATTAGCTGGGCGTGGTGGTGGGCACCTGTAGTCCCAGTACTTGGGAGGCTGAGGCAGAAGCATCGCTTGAACCCGGGAGGCGGAGCTTGCAGTGAGCCGAGATTGCGCCACTGCACTCCAGCCTGGGCGGCAGAGAGACTCCATCTAAAAACAAAAAGTAAGAAGAATAGCTCCAGTTAATTTTTTGAGGGCTTTACATATGTTTTCTCATTGCAAGGCAGGTAATGTTGTCCCCATTGTACAGATAAGGGAAGTTTCCTCAGATCTGTCTGGCTCCAGCACTGAATACCAGGCACATAGTAAGCACTCCGTAAACACGTCTTGTATAAATGGATGGATGAGTAGTAAATGCCCCCACTATAGCACCTTGTGCTTCTCGGGCAGGAGACACCTATGGTGTCAGCATGGCTTACTTCCATTATATCAACCATAAGAGGTCAGGGTTTGCCCCCTTAAATGTCTGCCTCTGTCCTCAGGGAGCCAAGGGAAGGTTCCCATAGCACAGGCTGGGGCTGGTGTCTATTAATGATTCAAACTCTTTTTTTTGTTAAGACTCATCAAGTGCAGGGGTGAGAAGAGGGGAGTTAAACTCTTTTTGAGGCAGGGCTCATGCCTGTAATCCCAGCACTGTGGGAGGCCAAGGCAGGCAGATCACTTGAGGCCAGTAGTTCGAGACCAGCCTGGCCAACACAGTGAAGCCCCGTCTCTACTAAAAATACAAAAAATCAGCTGGGCATGGTGGCGCACACCTGTAATCCAGCTACTTGGGAGGCTGAGGCATGAGAGTTGCTTGAATCGGGAAGGCAGAGGTTGCAGTAAGCCGAGATCCCACCACTGCCCTCCAGACTGGGTAACAGAGTGAGACCCTGTCTCAAAAAAACAAACAAACAACAACAACAAAAAAAAACCCTCTTTTTTGAGGTTCTATATTTGTAGCCTGTGCCAATAGCATGAGGATGAATTCTGATCTTCAAGGCAAAACCCTGCCCAGGTATGGTGGTGCATGCCTGTAATCCTAGCATGTGGGGAGGTGGAGGTGGGAGGGATCGCTTGAGCCCAGCATATTGAGGCTGCAGTGAGCTATGATCATGCCACTGCACTCCAGCCTGGGCAACACAGCAAGACCCCGTCTGTAAGAAAATGAAAAATAAAATAAATGTAAGTAGTAACAAAGCAAAATTCTGCCCCCTCCACTTTTATCCTTAACCAACTGCAGACCAAAGAGATTTATAACCTTTGTTGAGAGAGAATGTGCAGAAAAAGATGGCTCTTATCAAAATTAAAATTTCTGTCTTTAAAACGTTTTCGAATTGTAGGATCTCTGTGTTGCATGGGACTTCAAAAAGATAACAGAGTATATCATTCCCAATTATCAGAGTCCTTAAGCTTGGGAGGCTTTTTATTATTCATGCACGTTGCCTGGGATTCATTTCTAATCTTCTGAAAAGAATCCCAGCCTATTCTTCTCATTATTTTTATGCTGTTTCCTAAGAAGTGAGAAGAAATTAGAGCGAGTGACTATAAGGTCTATCAGTAGATTGTGTTGAGTAAATGTCCTTAGTTCTAGGTGGTGTTATTAGCCTACAGTTTATAATTTGGAGAAAGTGAAAAAAGCATTAAAGCATACTAAGAAATAAAGCACTTTAGGAGGCTGAGGCGGGTGGATCATGAGGTCAGGAGTTTGAGACCATCCTGGCTAATGATGTGAAACCCCATCTCTACTAAAAATACAAAAAATTAGCCGGGCGTGGTGGCAGGCGCCTGTAGTCCTCGGGAGGCTGAGGCAGGAGAATGGTGTGAACCTGTGAGATGGAGCGATGGAGCTTGCAGTGAGCAGAGATCACAACACTGCATTCCAGCCTGGGTAACAGAGCGAGACTCCATCTTAAAAAAAAAGAAATAAAGCACTTTTAAAAAAAAAGACAGCTCTTGGACACTTCTTGTGAGTGTAAACTGATATAGTCTTTTTGGAGATGATTTGTCCTTAAAATGTGTATGGCCAGGCCGGGCATGGTGGCTTACACCTGTAATCCCAGCACTTTGAGAGGCCAAAGTCAGCGGATCACCTGAGATTGGGAGTTCGAGACCAGACTGACCAAAATGGAGACACCCCATCTCTACTAAAAATACAAAATTAGCCGGGTGTGGTGGCACACGCCTGTAATCCCAGCTACATGGGAGGCTGAGGCAGGAGAATCGCTTGAACCCAGGAGGCAGAGGTTGCAGTGAGCCGAGATCGCACCGCTGCATTCCAGCCTGGGCAACAAGAACGAAACTCTGTCTCAGAAAAAAAAATGTGTACGGCCTTTGTCCCAGCAATTTTGCTTTCAGGATTTAGGCTAACACAAGGCTCAGAAATCCCCAGAAACATAGATGAGCAGGGATATAATTTGCAGAGGCTCTTACACAGGGAAAATCTGGAGCCTCCCAACATCTCTTAAGCAGAGTGCCCGCAGCATAGGTAGACAAATCACGCAGTCATCTTTTTGGTTTTTTATCGTTTTTGTTTCTTCTTTTCCTTTTATTTTTTAGAGTGAGAGGATCTCAATATGTTGCCAAGGCTGGTCTCAAACTCCTCAACTCAAGTTATCCTCCTGACTTGGCCTCTGAAAGTGCTGGGATTACAGGTGTGAGCCACCACACCTGGCCTTTTTTTCTTCTTCTTCTTTTATTTATGTATTTATTGTTTTGAGACAAGGTCTCACTCTGTTGCCCAGGCTGAAACGCAGTGGCACGATCACAGCTCACTGCAGCATCAACCTCCCGGGTTCAAGCAATTCTCCTATCTCACCCTCCCGAGTACCTGGGCCTACAGGCATGCGCCACCAAGTCTGGCTAATTTTTTTGTATTTTTTTGTGGAGACAATGTCTCATCATGTTGCCCAGGCTGGTCTTGAACTCATAGGCTCAAGCCATCCTTCTGCCTCAGCCTCCCAAAGTGCTGGGATTACAAGTATGAGTCGCCACACCTGGGCTTTTTTAAAAAATATTTTTAATTTGTTTTTTTCTGCAGCCATCTTAAGTCACGTGACCCCAGTCTTGCTGAGCGCACATCAATGTTAGACTTCCCACATGTGAACAGTGTGACATTGCCCACATAAGCAAATGTCTTTGGAGACACACACTAAAGATCTAGGAGCAAAGGATGATGATGTCTGCAAGCAGCCAGGCATTCAGGGCCCAGAGCCTTTCTGCCCGAGTTCAAATCCCAGCCCTGAGATGTACGAGTCACATGACCTTGGAAAAGTTTGTTTGTTTCTGGGCCTCAGTGTCCTAATCTGTAAATCTGGGATAAGAATAGTCACTTATAGTCGGGGGTAAGGGCAAGAGTAGGTATGCTAATGCTTGTGGATTTCAACCATGGGGTATTGGAAATGTTTCGAGATTAAATCACGGTGATGCTTTTACAACTCCATAAACATGCCAAAGACCACTGAACTATGAATCTATGATATGTGAAACACACCTCAATAAAGCTGTTAAATTTATAAACAACAACAAAAAATCACAGGAAAGAACAGTTTCTGCCTTCTAGGGCTACAGTGAGGACTCGATGAATGTATCATATAAAACATTTAGAACATGCCTGTCAACTCGTAGCATGAGCTATTCCTATTTTAAACAACACCAGACAAAGACCAAAAGATTAACAGTTAGCCAAAGGATATAACACTCATTCTATCCAAAAGGCAACTGTAGGGACAATTTTTTTCTCTCATACTTTTCTGAGTTTTTTCTGTGATTACTTTTAAGATCATGGCAAAGCTAAGCATTATTCTATAAAAGAGAGAGAAAGACCCGCAAGAGAGAGGAGGCTATATCTTTGCTGGGGTTGCCTGGGTTCCTGCTGGAGTGAAATGTTCCCCAGAGAAAAAAGGCCATCAGGAAGCAGACTGTCAGTGGAGGACTGACGCCTACTGGCCAAGGCGGATATTACATGCATGCATGCACCGGCACACACTCCGCGTGGTGGTCCTAGACCCGCCCATTGGTTCCATCTACTTGAACAGTTACTTGGCGACACGAAACCACTGTAACATAAACTCTCCTACCTTTAAGACCTGCAAATTCCACTTTGAGAAATACATCTCACATTAGTAAATATATGTTTATTATTATTAGTTATAAAACATGTATTGGCTACAAAGATTTTCCCAGGGAATCTATTACCAGTGAAAGATGGAAGCCGCCCCAGATTCGAACAGCAGGGAAATTATCAGTAGGAAGGAATCTGCTCCTGGCTCTTTTTCTTTTATTTATTTATTTTTTTGAGACAGGGTCTTGCTCTCGCCCAGGCTGGAGTGCAGTCCATGATCTCGGCTCACTGCAACCTCTGGCTCCTGGGTTCAAGAGATTCTCCTGCCTCAGCCTCCTGAGTAGCTGGGACTACAGGCACACATCACCATGCCCGGCTAATTTTTGTGGGTTTTGTTTTGTTTTGTTTTGTTTTGTTTTGTTTGAGATGGAGTCTTGCACTGTCACCCGGGCTGGAGTGCAATGGCGTGATCTCCATCTCAGCTCACTGCAACCTCCACCTCCTGGGTTTAAGCGATTCTCCTGCCTCAGCCTCCCAAGTAGCTGGGATTACAGGTGCCCACCACCATGCCCAGGTAATTTTTTGTATTTTTAGTAGAGATGGGGTTTCACTATGTTGGCCAGGTTGGTCTCAAACTCCTGACTTCGTGATCTGCTCACCTCGGCCTCCCAAAGTGCGGGGATTACAGGCATGAGCCACCATGCCCCACCTGCTCCTTGCTCTTAAAGTGATGAGCATGAACTACATCTGCCCATCCATCTAAAGAAAAGCACAGACCATTTTTATGGATACACAGTTTTGATATATTGCAAAATGTGTTGTGTAGAACAGAATACAATGAAAATTAGCTGCCTGAGTTTTATTACAAAGGTTATATGAACTATAGAATACAGTTTTACAATAAATATCATATTTCCTAAAGAAAGTCTACAATTAATATTATCTTCTAAATAAATATTATGACTTTTAAATGTTTCCAATGGTTAGACACTTATATATTTGGCTATTTAAAAATATTTCCTAGGTAGACAATGTTTTACTTTAAGGGCTATTCATTTACTTTTTAAAGTTTTTAAATTTGTTTCTTGTTGAGACAGGGTCTCACTTGTTGCCCAGGCTGCAGTGCAGCTGCACAATCATGGCTCACTGCAGACACAACCTCCTGGGCTCAAGCCATCCTTCCACCTCAGCCTCCCGAGAACCTGGAACTACAGGCACACACCACCATGCCCCACTAATTTTTAAATTTTTTTGTAGAGCTGGGGGGTCTTGCTATGTTTCCCAAGGTGGTCTAGAACTCCTGGACTTAAGCAATCCTCCCACCTTGGCCTCCCAAAGTGCTGGGATTATAGGAGTAAGCCACTGCACCCAGCAAGATCTAATAATAAGAATGTAGCCGGGCACAGTGGCTCACGCCTGTAATCCCAGCACTTTGGGAGGCCAAGGTGGGTGGATTGCCTGAGGTCAGGAGTTTGAGACCAGCCTGGCCAACATGGCAAAACCCTATCTCTACTAATAATACAAAAATTAGCTGGGTATGGTGGTGGAAGCCTGTAATCCCAGCTACTCCAGAGGCTGAGGCAGGAGAATTGCTTGAACCCAGGAGGTAGTGGTTGCAGTGAGCTGAGATTGCACCATTGCACTCCAGCCTGGAGGACAAGAGCGAAACTCAGTATCAAAAAAATTTTAAAAAGTAGAGACATAATGGATACACAATGGAAAAGATACAATGCAAACTAAAAAAATAAAGTCTCAAAAAATAAAAAATAAGTATGGAGATACATAATGGACAAACAATGGGAAAGATAAAATGCAAACTAAAAATAAAGTTGACTTGCCTACAAAAAGAAAAAAAGAAAAGAAAAGCACAGTTCAAATCATGAGTAACAAGCACTCTCCCTCCCTCACCTCCTTCCAGTCTCCACTCACACGGCCCCTCCAGAGTGGGGCCCTCTGTTGTCCCTCTATCTAAAATGTCAACCCTCCTGACACTCCCCGTCTTCTTCCTTACTATAGTTTCTTTCTGGCTTCACAGAGTCACACACTATAATTTGCTTATTTATCTTGTTGGTTATCTGTCTCCTTCCCTGGTGTGTAAACTCATGAGGGCAAAGATTTGGGTCTGTCCTGTTCCTTGATGATACTCTGTGCCTGAAATAATAGCTGCTCAATAAATACTTTTGGAATGAACATCAGGTGAACTCAATGTTAAGAAAACCCAATGTCGTAGGTGGACGCTGAGTGCAACTCTGCAAAAGCAGGAAGCGTGGACATTGCCGCCTGCATGAGTTTGCTCAGGCTGCCACAACAAATACTGCAGACACGGCGGCTTAAACAACAGAAATCGCTGGGCATGGTGGCTCATGCCTGTAATCCCAGCATTGGGAGGTTGAAGCAGAAGGACTGCTTGCATCCAGGAGTTCAAGACCAGCCTGGGCAACATAGTGAGACTCCATCTCTACAGAAAATCAAAAATTTGCCAAGCATTGTGGTGAATGCCTGTAGTCCAGCTACTCAGGAGGCTGAGGTGGGAGGGTCGTTTGAGCCTGGGAGGTTGAGGCTACAGTGAGCCATGATTGCACCACTGCACTCAGCCTGGGCGACAGAGTAAGACTCTGTCTCAAATAAAACAAAACAAAACACCAAAGAAAACCCCAGAAATCTATGTTCTCCCAATGCTGGGGTCTAGAAACCCAAGCTCAAGGTGTTGGTAGGGTTGTTCCTTCTGAGGCCTCCTTCCTTGCTAGTAAATGCCTGTCTTCTTCCAGTGTCTTCACAAGGTCTTTGTGTGTGTTTGTGTCTTAATCTCCTCCTCTTATAAGGACACCACTTATATTGGAGTAGGGCCCACCCTGATGAGTTCATGTAACCTGGTGTTTTTGTTTGTTTGTTTGTTTTGAGATGAAGTCTTGTTCTGTTGCCCAGGCTGGAGTGCAGTGCTGTGATCTCGGCTCACTGCAACCTCCAACTCCCAGCTTCAAGTGATTCTTCTGCCTCAGCCTCCCCAGTAGCTGGGATTGCAGGTGCCCACCACCATGTCCGCCACCACGGCTGGCTAATTTTTGTATTTTTAGTAGAGACAGGATTTCACCATGTTGGCCAGGCTGGTCTCGAATTCCTGACCTCAGGTGATCCACCTGCCTCGGCCTCCCAAAGTTCTGGGATTACAGGTGTGAGCCACCTCGCCCGACCCTCATTTAACCTTAATCACTGCTTTAAAGACCCTGTCTCCAAATACAGTCACATTCTGAGGTACTGGGGCTCAGGGCTGTTATATGTAAAAACGGTTATTTAGAAACAGAATGCTTGTTCCCCAGTGCTGCAAAGAAGTGGTACTTGAACATAAATTTAATTCTCTCAGCAAGGCCATTTTTACTTTCTGCAGAAAGGGTGCTCATCGCAGATGGAACAATGGCGAGAGCACACCTGGACAAAGGAGGGAAGCAATTTTTATCCCTTACGCAGTTTGTCCCTGCTACTGTGTCCTGTCTTCATTGGCTGGAGCCAGACCACACGATCTAAACTAAAATCTGATTGGCTAACAGCTTAAAACTTTTCTAAATAGATAAAAGTAATGGAAAAATAAAGGAAAAGAGGAAGTTGCTTATGCCAAATAGGGAAGGGGCATAGGCTGTGAGCTGGAACGTGCCTGTGAGCATGTCTAGCACAAATAGACTGGTTAAGGTACAAGGACGTAGAATGTACCACTTGCCTGTGAGCATGTCTAACAGCTACATAGGACAGGGCCCAGCGAAGAGTTATCAGCATAAAGTACAGAGGCTTGAAGGAAGTTAGTGTTTGAAAGAAACTGTTATTTTTAACACTTATGATTTATTCTTTAACAAGAAGGGAAACTTTGAAGAGGCACTTTTTACTTTCTACAAGGACTTCAATGTATGAATTTTAGGGGGGACACAGTTCAGCCCATAACAAGAAACACAAAAAGTGCTGGAATGTGTTTAAAGAATACTGGACAATTTAAGCATGAAAATAAATGGCAATAGTGGGTTACAACTCACTGACCAAAGCAGAAATCTTTGACACCACACTGATCAAGAAATACAAACAGATAGACAGATAAATAAATAGATAGGATGAAGAAAAGCTCTTCCTTGCCATCGAATGCCAATTAAAAATGTAAAAGAAATGATAGAATCAGAAAGTCACCCCTAGGCCTGGCATGGTGGCTCACGCCCATAATCCCAACACCTTGGGAGGCCGAGGCGGGCAGATCACTGATGTCAGGAGTTTTAGACCAGTCTGACCAACATGGAGAAACTCTGGCTCTGCTAAAAATACAAAAATTATGCCAGGTGCGGTGGCTCACACCTATAATGCCAGCACTTTGGGAGGCCGAGGGGGGTGGATCACCTGAGGTCAGGAGTTCAAGACCAGCCTGACCAACATGGTGAAACCCCCGTCTCTACTAAAATATAAAATTTGCTACTAAAAATACAAAAATTAGCTGCTTGAACCCAGGAGGCGGAGGTTGCAGTGAGTCGAGATCACGCCATTGCACTCCAGCCTGGGCGACAAGAGTGAAACTCCATCTCAATAAATAAACAAATAAATAAAAATAAAAAAAATTAGCCGGGCATGGTGGCATGCACCTGTAATCCCAGCGACTGGGGTCACTGAGGCAGGAGAATTGCTTGAACTGGGGAGGCGGAGGTTGCAGTGAGCCAAGATTGTGCCACTGCACTCCAGCCTGAGCAACAGAGCGAGACTCACTCTCAAAAAATAATAATAATAAATAAAGAATACGTCAAACAAACCCTAGTTGAGGGACATTCTGCAAAGCAACTGGCCTCTACTCTTCAAAAGTATCAACGTGATGAATGAGGAAGGCAGAGGGAGGGACTGTTCAAGACCAAAGGACACCCAGGAGACCTGGAGCCCAAAAGAATGTGCGATCCTGGATTGAGCTGTGGATCAGAATATTAAAAATCATGAAAAAGAACCATTTTAGGACAACTGGTGAAATCTGAGTATGTGCTGTGTATTAGATAATAGTATCGTATCAACGTTAGATTTACTGCACGTGGTCATTTTCACATCGTCCACGTAAGCAAATTTCTTTAGAAACACACACTAAAGATTTAGAAGCAAAGGATCATGATGTCTGCAACTGACTCAAATCATTCAGCCAAAATGATAATAATACACATGTATGCATGTGTATGGAGAAAGAGAGTAAATTCTGTCAAATGTCAATAAGTGAATCTAAAAATAATTATAATAATAATGATGAATCTGAGTGAAATATATTTGGGAATTTGTTGGAGGTGGGGGTTGTTTGTTTTGAAGAGGGAGTTTCGCTCAGTCGAGTGCAGTGGTGCCATCCTGGCTCACTACCACCTCTGCCTCCCAGGTTCAAGCCATTCTCCCACCTCAGCCTCCCTAGTAGCTGGGATCACAAGCATGAACCACCACGCCCGGCTAATTTTTTGTATTTTTAGTAGAGATAGGGTTTTGCCACGTTGGCCAGGCTGGTCTCCAACTCCTGACCTCAGGTGATCTGCCCTCCTCAGCCTCCGAAATACATGGGAATTTGTTGCACTATTCTGGCACATTTTCTGTAGATTTAAAAGATTTTCTTTTGTTGTTGTTGAGACAGGGTTTCACTCGGGCCGCCCAGGCTGGAGTGCAGTGACACAGTTATGGCTCACTGCAGCCTCCACCTCCTGGGCTCAGGTGATTCTACACCTCAGCCTTCTGAGCAGTTGGACTACAGGCATGCGCCACCATGCCCGGCTAATTTTTTCTACTTTTAGTAGAAACAGAGTTTCACCATGTTGCCCAGGCTGGTCTCAAACTCCTGGACTCAAGCAATCCACCCACCTTGGCCTCCCAAAGTGCTGTGATTACAGGAGTGAGCCACCGCGCCCGGCTCTCCTTGCCATTTTCACATACCTCTGTGCTCTGTGCCAGACTGGGGTGGGTGCCAGAGGGAGAGGATAAGACCCTGCCCCTGCCCTCAAGCACAGGGTGGACTGCAGGTAGTCACACACCATCTGCTGGGTGCTGGGGGACAAGGCGACCGCAGGACATGGGAGGAAGGTACAGGGAGCAGGGTCTGAAGGGGAGCATTAGCAGGGGCCCTCCTCCTCCTCCTCTCTCCTGCCTTCCACCAGGATCTCCCCTTGCTCTGAGGCTGAGAGACTGGCCCACAGGCTCTAGGGCCCTCCACCTTCAGCCCCTGCTTGGGTCCTGGCAGTGCTGGTCCCTCCCTGTGCTCCTTTTGATTTTCCACTGCTGTTGACTCCCGCTGCCTCAGTATCGCTTTGGGGGTCCTTTACCCTTGCCCACCCCTTCACTAAATCTCTTCAAACCTCTAGGTGGGCCACCTGCTTCCGCAAGGACTCTGGCACTCTAGGTAATGACAGAGAAACGCATTCAAAGGGAACAGCCTGTGCCAAGGCTCAGAGCCAGGGAAGGACGTGGCCCAGCGGGAGAATTCAGATGGCCCAGGGCAGAAGGGCAGGAAGGCAAGCTGTTCCAGCCCAGGTCACAGCTCTCAGCATCGAAACTGAGAACTCTGACACCTCCCACCTGAGCCCCACATCCACCACCCCCAGAGGACGCATTGGCCAGGGCCTGCCTACAGCCTTACCTGAGCCCGTCCTGGAGCATGGACTGGGACAGAGGAACAGGCCCAGGGCTCCACCATGGATGGCCCAGGCACACCCCTTGCTGAGGTCGAAAACAGGAGGCTTGTGCTCCTCCTCCACAGTGGTGTGATTTTGGAGCCTTCAGCCAGGCCCAAAAGCTTCCTCTACGTTTTCTTTTCTTTTTTTTTTTGAGACAAAGTCTCATTCTGTCGCCCAGGCTGGAGTGCAGTGGTGCAATCTTGGCTCACCGCAACCTCTGCCTCCCGAGTTCAAGCGGTTCTCTTGCCTCTGCCTCCTGAGTAGCTGGGATTATGGGCACGCGCCACCACGCCCGGATAACTTTTATAGTTTTAGTAGAGACCGGATTTCACCATGTTGGTCAGGCTGGTCTTGAACTCCTGACCTCATGATCTGGCCACCTTGGCCTCCCAAAGTGCTGGGATCACAGGTGTGAGTCACCATGCCCAGCCCTCCTCTACCTTTGCTAGCAATGAAAACTTCATACCTGACAGTCAACCTGGATGCTTAATGCTCAACAATTCCCTCAACATCTACACTGCCCCAGGTCCAGATCCTTGTAAAAATGAGATGTTACCCTAGGAAGGAGGAACACACTCCTGGGTTGATTTCAGCCTCCAGACACCAAGACAGTTTAAATGCCTCCTCCTCCACGATGGCTTCCCATATGTCCCCCGGAAGTGAGCTCATTTTCCTGAATGACCCATAGCACTCTGCCCCTTTTATACCCTTCTTAGTGTCTGCCCTAGTTAATCATTTCTACTGGTTTCTGCTTTTTATTACAGTGACTGAGGTGTGGGTCTTACTACTCCCACTCAGATGTAAACCCACTGAGGGCAAAACTCATGGCTGATTCATCTCTGTCAAGCCTACTTCCTGGCATGTGGGATGAATGAGTGAGTGAGTGAGAAGATGAACAAGGCAAAGGGCTCACGAGCCTGGCCAGTTAGGCTGTAAGAAGACGGCAGAGCCTTCTGCTTGAATCTGCTGCCTTGCCGCCCACCGCAGGCTAAGGCACGAAGACCCTCAAAGCTGCTGCTACAGGTCCTTTGGAGGGGAAGGCAGCTGGGCTCCCTGGCTCTCCCCCATCTGGAGCAGGAGCCCCAGGACAGGCGCTTTAAATACCCTCCAGCCACACCCCCAGTCTACTGCCCCCGGAACCAATGGTGACAGAGTCACAGGTCAGAAACCAGGATTCAGGTCACCCCTTAGAAGGAACAGGGTGTAGATGGGATCACATTGAATCAGAAAAGGCTGAGGAGGCCAGGTGCAGAGCTGTGCACACTTGGGAGTAACGTGGTGTTTGAGATACTGAGGACAAAAGAACTGCAGCCGTGGGGGGCAGGACGCACTATCAGGGGACCTTAATCTCTGCCCCCAAGAGGGGTTCACACCCCAGGCCACCAGCTTCAGTGGGTTTACAGTGGGGCTCTGGGCAGGTGCAGCTCAGGGCAGGTGCCCTGAGGGAGAGTAGGGCTGTGAGGGGCTGAGGAGGCTGGCCCAGAATCTCCCTGTGCCCGCCTGGAGACTGCAGGCCAACTTCCTGGTCATGCCCCAGTTCCCAGGAATTTTCCAGCTCCTGCTTAATAGCTCCATCCTCTCTCCATCTGCCCCCAGCCCACTCTCAATTTCCAAACATTTTCTTTTCTGCTTCCGGTTAACCCTTGCTCTGCCCAGTACCAAATTGCTGTCACTGCCTCCTCCAAGACCTTCTCTTGTATTTTGCCCAAAGCAGGTGTCAGAACCCTTTCTGAGGGCCAAGCAGCTTGGTGTTAGGAGGCTGTGGTTGAGACTCCCGGCTCTCCTACTCCCTTCCCAGGGCTTGGGCACATTGCCTCCAGTGCCTTCTCTCTGCCTCCTGACTCTCCCTTGAGAGCTTGGACCACAGACCCCAGCACCCTTCCTGCTCAAGGACACACTCCACTCTGGGTATACACCCAACAGAAATACATACTTATGTTCTCTAAAACATGTGTATTAGAAGCCGGGCACACGGGCAGTGGCTCACGCCTGTAATCTCAGGACCTTGGGAGGCCAAGACATGTGAATCACTTGAGCCCAGGAGTTTGAGACCAGCCCGGGCAACATAGGGAGACCCTGTATATACAAAAATAAAAAAAATTAGCTAGGCACGGTGGCACAAGCCTGTGGCCCCAGCTACTTGAGAGGCTGAGGTGGAAGGATTGCTTGAGTCCAGGAGGTCAAGGCTGTGGTGAGCCATAATTGTGCTTCTGCACTTTAGCCTGGGTGATGGAGCAGGAGCAAGACACTGTATCAAAAAAAAAATAAAAATAAAATAAAATAAAATAATGTGTATTAGAATGTACACATTAGAATGTAGACTGTAATTAGCTATAGTATGTAATATAGTTTCAAATATCTAGAGGGAGGATATTGCACGCTCCCAAAACAAAGGAATGATAAGGCCGGGCGCAGTGGCTCACACCTGTAATCCCAGCACTTTGGGAGGTCGAGGCTGGCGGATCACCTGGGTTCAGGAGTTCGAGACCAGTCTGGCCAACATGGTGAAACCCCATCCCTACTAAAAATACAAAAATTAGCTGGGCGTGGTGGCAGGCACCTGTAATCCCAGCTACTAGGGCGGCTGAGTCAGGAGAATCTTCTGAACCTGGGAGGTAGAGGTCGCAGTGAGCCGAGATGGCACCATTGCACTTCAGCCTGGGTGACAGAGCGAGATTCTGTCTCAAAAAAAACAAAGGAATGATCAATGTTCATGATGATAAATATGCTAATTACTCTGATCTGATCACTAAACATTATATGTACGGAAACATCCATATGTACCCATAAATATGGACAATTACTGCATTTCAATTAAAAAAAAAAGAGCCAGGCACAGTAGCTCATGGTGTAACCCCAGTACTTGGGAAGGCCAAGGCAGGAGGACTGCTTGAGGCCAAGAGTTCAAGACCAGCCTGAGCAACATAGCAAGACTTCATTTCCATTGTTTTTAATAAATAAATAAAAGGAAAAGAAAGAAGATGTGTGTTATAAGAGAACATTCATAGAGCACTGTTCCTAAGAACCTCACACTGGAAGCTACCCAAATCCCTATGAACTGAAAAAGAGATAAGTAGAGGGTATATTGATGCAGTGGAATGATACACAGCAATTAACAGGACTGAGTAACAACTCCACACGACGCCATTCGTGGATGCCTCTCCTAAACATGATTTTGAGCAAAGAAGCTCAACGCAGAAAAAGTGCTTGTTATGTGGTACTTTTGATATGTATCAAAATACAAAACAGGTGAAATGAATCTTTGCTGTTTGGATATTAGAGTAGTGATACGCTTGCTTTGGCACTGGGATAGTGACTGGTAACAGCCTGGGGTGGGGTCCGGGGGTACCTGAAATGCTCTTTGCTGGGTCTGGGTTGTGGTTACATGCGTGTGCTTGGTTTGTGAAAATTCATCAAGCTATTTTTTATGATATGCACCTTTCTGTGTGCATATTATATTTCAAGAAAGGTTTAAAAATGAAAATGTAGATTTATTAAAAATGACTTGGAAAATACAGGACTGTGAATTTTCCTTTAAAAGCAGGTTCAGGTTGCAGCTAAAGCAGCGCAGCAGAAGCAAGCTGGTCCCATCAAAGCGGGTTGGTTGCAAAACAATGTGTGCCATATCTTGTGGTCCTATCTTTGTAAGTAAATCAATATATTCATTTACTACGCTAATGGTGGTTAGTTCTGGGTAGTGGGATTATAAGTCATTTTAAAATTTTTATTTACCTATAAATAATCTACAGTGATCATGTATTACTTCTATACTTGAGCCAAAAAAGGTATCATAAATTTAACTTTTAAAAGCTGTATGCATCTCTGGAGAAGCAGCCCAGGTCTAGGACTGGGGAGTGGAGAACACAATGTTCTCTTTCTTGTTGGAAGATTGGGTCCCTGGGGTGAGACGTTGATTGAAAGCTGCTAGGGGACCAGTTGCCCCAATGCCTATCAGAACAGCTCGATAACACTTATCCTGCTTAAGTGCTCCGTCCCAGGCTTGCCATGATTGAGTTCCTTAGATTTCATTCCATTGCTTGATTTGATTTGTTCATGGAACATTTCTGAACACTGTGATTGAAAGCTGCTAGGGGACCAGTTGCCCCAATGCCTATCAGAACAGCTTGATAACACTTATCCTGCTTAAGTGCTCCATCCCAGGCTTGCCATGATTGAGTTCCTTAGATTTCATTCCATTGCTTGATTTGATTTGTTCATGGAACATTTCTGAACACCTGTGCCCTTGGCAGGGGCTGCCCTGCATTACAGACACTGCTACCAGTGCCCCTGAAAGCCAGGCATTACCATACTGAGGACCAGGCAGGGCTAATGGCAAAGTAAAAGTTGTTGTCTAATCTTTCTGCCAGGCCAGTCTGGTACAATGAGATGATGTGGCTTCCTTGCTGGCAGCCATGGATCAGCCCTGGCTGACAATCAGATCTCATGGGAGCATGTGATGGCAGAATCAGGATTCCCTTTTCCATCCCAAGGGTTTCTCTGGTAACAGGGGCTGAGTGGAATGGCTTCTCCAAGTGCCCCTGGGATAGAGGCTCAAGTCATCATGGAATGTTCATGTCACACACTAACCCATGAACAGAAACCGGGTGGATGTACATGGTCACACAGTCTGGCCAGGGACCAGAGCCTCCTGAGACCCAGGTTCAGGTCCCACCTGTGTCATTACTTAAGTTATGTGAACCTGCACTGATCACTTAACCCCTCTGAGCTATGTCAGTTGGGGAAAAGTAGGGGTAATCGTATAATAATTCTTTTTTAAGATAATTCAAAGCATTCAGAAAAGCACAAAGAGCCACAGAAATGTAAACACTGCTGTGTTGAGGGAGGTTTGCAGATGACCTGACCAACAATGTCACCTTTCCCCATTTCAGATCACTCACATTGCCTGAGCAGAAAACCACCTAGCAGAGCACTGAAAAGGTCTCAAAACACAGAAGAGCAAGAGGCAGCCAGGTGGATCTTTTTGGAGTTTTCAACAAGGTTTCCAGTCCTGTTTTCTATTGCTGATGACAAGTTAACACATATTCAATGACTTAAAACAACTTGCATTAATTGGACTGGGGACTAATCTCACCAGTTTCTGTGCGCTCAGGAAAATCCAGGGCTCCCATTCCAACTGAGCCTCTGTTCAGTCAGGGATGTCAGGCCTGGTTCTGTGGTGCTCATCTGAGGCTCGACTGGGAGGAAGACGATCCTGCTCCCATGCTCACACGGTTGCTGGCAGGATTTCCAGTTATCTTACAGGATTGTCACCAATGAAAGGCCTGAGTCCTTTGGCGGCTGTTGCTGTGAGGCCACCCTTGGTTCCTTCCCCTTGGTCTCTTATAGTGTAGCTGTCTTTATCAGAAAGCCAAAAGAAGGGAAGAGTCAGGTATACAGAAGAGTGTGTTAGCAAGACACAAGCTAGCGATGGCCGTGGTATAATGTAATCGCAGAAAGTCAACGTCCCATCTACTTTGCTGTATCCTGTTGGTTAGAAGCAAGTCTTGACTTTAGCACAAAAAGGGGAGAGATTACACAGGGGTGTGAACACCAGCAGCCATGGATAATTGAGGACCACTCCAGATTCTCTCTGCCATACCCCTGAATTGGTGTCAGGAAAGCATGCAGCGTGCCCTCCAGGATGCTAAAATCTCTAATGTGAGAAACAGTATCATCTTCACCAATCGGGGAGAGCTTCCCCTCAATGCGATCCAAGTATCCATCAGGTGGAAAAGAAAAGAGCCCCTTTCCACGCACCGCTTTCCCTTGAACGGGATCCACCAAACCGACCAAAGGCACGCGCCGTATTCCTACCCATGCCTCATGGGCATGGTACCGTTTTATACACCTCAGCAGCTTAGGAGCATCCCTGCACGGTACACAGCAAGTGCACAATCGTCCATCGAATCGGAAATGTGTTAATGTGCTTGGCAGGTTTCTTGCCTGGGGCAATTCCTTCGGCTTCTCGTCAAAATATACTGTCTCCTCTGCTCAAAATGCCATGGGGCCCAAGGACAAGCGTGTGCCCCAAAATCAAGCATCCCATTCCTTGGCTCCAAACTCCCTCCCTTCCATCTGGTGGCAGCCTTCAGGAGGGATTCCATCTGGTGGGTCCCCAAGAATTTAGGAGGGCATCATCAGACCATCGCGCCATTCTTATATTGAGGGTCTAGGATCAAACCCATACTTAAGGGAGATGGAGACTCAAAACCCTGACTTGATCTTACTCTTTCTATGCATGTAACAGAATATCACAGGTACTCAAAAAATATGTAAAAGTATTGATCCTTTCTCACAAAGAGAGAGGAGGGCCAGTGGCACTGTGCTTCTCTGTAACCAGCACTTTTGAGAGCTATAGGCAGGTGGATCACTTGAGCCAGAAGTTGCAAAAACCAGCCTGGACCACCATAGTGAAGCCTGTCTCGTACAGGAAAATGCAAAAGTTAGCCCGGGTTTAGGTGGCTCATGGACTTTAGTCCCAGCTACTCGGAGCCTGATGCCAGAGGACTGATTTAAGCGTGGCGAAGGTTGGCGCATGTTAGCCATGACCATGCCACTACACTCCACCTGAGTGACAGGAATAAGACCGCGTGGTCCTCAAAAAAAAAAAAAAAAAAAAAGAGAGAGAGAGAGAGAGAGAGAGAGAGAGAGAGAGAGAGAGAGCTAGAGAGAGGCTTGAGAGGGAGGAAAGAGAGAGGAAGAGAAGCAGGCACTAGAAGACGTGAACGTGGAAAATAGAAGGGCTAGTCATACTGGAGTGAGATTAACTGTTTAGAAAAAAAAAGAGAAAAAAATGGGCCCAGGATTCACATTTGGGGCACAAACATGTCAGCTAACAGGGAAGTCTGAAATGTCAACATGTTTTCTACCAACCACCACTGTCCCTGAACTTATCCACACTGCCCACTCCTGAATACTCACTTGGAGGCACTAAAGGCAAATTGGAGCTTTTACAGAAGCTGTGGCTCTCATGGCTGGACAGTCTGAGGATGCCCCAGGGGATCTGATTTCAGAACAAGACCCTGAGACAGGGCTTCCTATCTACCTGGGGACCACCCCACTCCCCTGTCCTCCTCCCCAGTAATTTATGCATCAGAGTTTTCACTCTACTTTGTCCACTGAATAAAAGCTCACAAAGTGGAGGATCCATTGCGTTGGTAAGCATCTTTCTTTCTCTCTTTCTTTCTTTCTTTCTTTCTTTCTTTCTTTCTTTCTCTTTCTCTCTCTCTCTCTCTCTCTCTTTCTCTCTTTCTTTCTTTTCTTTCTTTTATGTTTCTTTGTTTGTTTGTTTGTTTGTGACGGAGTCTAGCTCTGTCACCCAGGCTGGAGTGCAGTGGCAGGATCTCAGCTCACTGCAACTGTGTCCGGAATTGGTTCCCTCCAGAGTTCTTGGTGTTGTTGACTTCAAGAATGAAGCCGCGGACCCTCGCGGTGAGTGTTACAGTTCTTAAAGATGGTGTGGCCACAGTTTGTTTCTTCAGATGTTCAGATGTGTCTGGAGTTTCTTCCTTCCAGTGGGTTCGTCATCTTGCTGGCTTCAGGAGTGAAGCTGCAGATCTTCTCAGTGAGTGTAACAGCTCTTAAACGTGGCATCCAGAGTTGTTCCTTCCTCCTGGTGGGTTCATGATCTCCCTGGCTTCAGGAGTGAAGCCGCAGACCTTCGCAGTGAGAGTTACAGCTCATAAAGGTCGTACAGACTCAAAGAGTTGAGCAGCAGCAAGGTTTATTGCAAAGAGAAGAGCAAAAAAACAAAGCTTCCACAGCCTAGAAGGTGACCCAAAGGGGTTGCCGCTGCTGGCTCTGGTGGCCTGCTTTCATTCCCTTATTTGGCCCCACCCACATCCTTTTGATTGGTCCATTTTACAGAGAGCTGACTGGTCCATTTTACAGAGAGCTGATTGGTGCATTTACAATCCTTTAGCTAGACACAAAATTTCTCCAAGTCTCCACCCCATTAGCTAGACACAGAGTGCTGGTTGGTGCATTTACAATCCTTTAGCTAGACATAGAGTGCTGATTGGTGCATTTACAATCCCTTAGCCAGACACAAAAGTTCTCCAAGTCCCCACTCAACTCAGAAGCTCAGCCGGCTTCACCTCTCACAACCTCTGCCTCCTGGGTTCAAGCAATTCTCCTGCCTCAGCCTCCTGAGTAGCTGGGATTACATGCACCCACCACCATGCCCAGCTAACTTCTCTGCTTTTAGTAGAGATGGGGTTTCACTATGTTGACCAGGCTGGTCTTGAACTCCTGACCTCAGGTGATTCACCTGCTGCAGCCTCCCAAAATACTAGGATTACAAGCGTGACCCACGGCACCCAGCTAAGCATCCTCTTTCTAAGTCACTCACCCACGAATATGAATTCTTTGCCCAGATTGCTTTGCTCCATTGTAGCTGATTTCAGCCCAGTTGTAAGCCTGCAGCACCTGGAGAAAACAGACCCAGGTGGGATCTCAAAAGTGGAGAGGGTGCGAAGGGAGCAAAAGAAAGAGAAGGGGTGCAGAAAGGGAGGGACACAGATTCCAAAGATATACCTGGCCGGTCTGAAGTTTGCCTCCTCCAGGAAGGGAACGCAGCATTCTCCTGGTGCTCTCTCCCTCCTCCCCGTGTACTGCGCACATCTCCTTCCCAGACTCAGCCCAGTTGCCACCAAAAGCAAGCCAGAAAGGAAAGGAAAGAAATAAGCCTCTGGCTGGACGACAGAGCAAAACTCCGTCACAAAAAAGAAAGAAAGAGAGAAAGAGGGAAAAGAGAAGGGAAGGAAAGGGGAGGGGAGGGGAGGGGAGGGAAGGGGAG
>NW_016804935.1:0-13099 GCF_001698545.2 Rhinopithecus bieti
GTACAGGCTGGTGGCCAGGAGGTCCAGGTCAGGCGGTGGCCACCCACCCGGGTCACCCAGCATTGGAAGGAAGGGACAGCCACGGTGTACTCAGACCCCTGTGGTCTGCCCGTGTGCTTCAGGGGACAAGGAAGCCTTGGAGGGCCATTTGAGAGACCAGGCAGCCGGTCCTTTACACTGAATACCAGGGATGAGCTCACGGGAAGAGAGCTGGGTCTTTCCCAGGCTCCCTGCTTTAAAGGGCACCCCCAGGCACCTGCCAAAGGAGAGCTTTATCCCTCCAGGGAAAACCAAGTTGCACCCCCCAGAAAGCACGCCGCCCCTCCTGCAGCTCCCTCCATCCGGCTGACCCTCCAGTTTCCGCGCAGCCCGGCCTGGGTCTCTGGCGCGGAGCCGCTTTCCTTTCGCTATGCAACAGTGTCACCTGGTGGCCAGCGCGGCGCAACTGCAGCCTGGAAAGGGAGCTCTGGAACCAAGGCCCCTGCGTGGAATTTTGATTTTTTTTAAAGAAATCACTGAGCCATTAAAGATGCCCACGTTGAATTCAACAGTGAAGAGTGACGTTCCTGACGCCGCGCTATGGAAAGCAGCTCAGGGGCGCCGACGCTGGCAGAAAAGTGGCCAGCGCGGTTCCTGAGTGGGAAAGGCTAACCCCACTGCCAGGCCCAGGGCTTTGCCAAGCGACACGTGGCGGCTTATGCGGAAGGAAGGTTCATGGAATATGAGCGGTTTGTCCCTGGTTTTTCCTTTAGAGTCTGTGTGCATATAATTTTTTAAACGGCTCACAGAATGCACGCTTTGGGAGGTGATTCTCCAAGGTTCGGTTACAGTGACAAAAACGACAAAATCATTCCTCATCTTACGGTCCAGATAGGGGCAGACAGGAGATTCTGAATGTTCCCTGTCGCTTCTCGCTGGGGGTTGGTTCCTTCTCGATGGCCAACGTGGATCTCTGCTGCCAGGGTGAGGAGGAGGAGGGTCATGCCGGACTGGGCATCCGTTAGTTCGTGCCTAGTGAGGTTTCCATCTGGATCTCATGCAGTTCAGGCCTGCGACTCCACGCACACCTTTCAAAGACAGCAGAGACAAGCAGTGTCTGATGCCTCTGGGGGTGGCTCACCCCTGTAATCCCAGGACTTTGGGAGGCCTAGATGGGAGGATCTCTTGAGCCCAGGATTTGAGACCAGCGTGGGCAACATGATGAAACTCCAAAAGACAGAGAGAGACAGAGAAGAGAAACAGAGACAGCGAGTGGGGGTTATGAATAAGGAACAGCTGCCAGGTGAGGTGGCAGGGCATGGTGGGGATGCCTGCAGTCCCAGCTATTCAGGAGGCTGAGGTGGAAGGATCATTTGAGCCCAGGAGGCTGAGGTTGGGGTGAGCTGAGATCTCGCCACTGCACTCCCACCTGGGTGACAGAGCAAAACCCTGTCTCAAAGAAAAAAAAATCCTCACTTCTGTCTAAGACCTCATCAGAATAGTCTTCACTCTCCCTATTTCTACTCACTTCCTTTCACAACCATTTAAGCACTGTCTGAGGAGAGCGGGGCTTTTCCGCAGCCCCCTCTTCCAAGGACCTGCCAAAATCACCCTTAACTCTGTGGCCACGAGAATCTAGGCTGCTTCTAGCATGCACCTCCCAAATCCTCCAGCCTCTAAGTTACCCAGTTCCAAAGCTGCTTCCACAGTTGTAAGTATTTGTTATAGCAACAGCCTCACTGCTGGATGGTGCCCTGCTGCTGCCCCCCACTTGAGGACACAGTGTTCACCTCCTCTGGTCACAGCCAAGGGCACCAGCTGTGAAGCAGACCGGGGCCCTTGCCGGACGTGAACCTACCTGCCTCGATCTTGGACTTCCCAACCTCCACGACTATGAGAAATCACTGTTGTCCTGTCTACATCTCCCAGTCACAGGATTACCTTACAGAAGCACAAACAGCCTATAACAATGACATAGATGCCCTTCTCAGCCAGTATGCAGGAGGGCTGGAGAAAGCCAGCTGGGGACCTGTGGCTAAAGGAGCCAGAAAAAACAGCAAAGGGAAGAAAGAGGAGGAATCCAGGGCAGGCAGGAGACGCCGCTGGTGATGCCGGCCCCAGGCGGGAGCCTCTGGGTGTGGAGGTTCTAATTCTGGCACCCTCAGGCCCTGAGCACCCCAGGAGCCCGGTCCAGCACATCTGCCATGGCGGGGGGTGAGCTTGAGTGTGGTGCTCCTCTCAGGAAGCACCAGGGACACCGCAGACATCTGCTCTTTACGCTCCAACCTCTCACGCTCGAGACAGCAGGACCGTTCATGGAGAGATTGCCAAACCAGTCCTAGAAAGCCCGTACCCCTTCAGGACAGGACGTCCCCATGCGTCAGAGTTGCTGGAGCAGTTCAGACAGCTCTCTGACACAGAAGAGGGATGGAGCGCAACAGTGCCCTGCAGGCACACGGAGGTCATTAGCTTCATGTCACCTAGGTTGGGCCACAGTGCCAGGCTGTTTGGCCAAACGCCAGTCTGAATGTTGCTGTGAAGGCCATTTAATCAAAGTCATTTTAGATTAGTAGGCTTTGAGTGAAACAGATATCCCTCCGACAATGTGGCTGGGCCTCATCCAGTCAGATGAAGGCAGGTGGGCCTCATCCAGTCAGATGAAGGCAGGTGGGCCTCATCCAGTCAGATGAAGGCAGGTGGGCCTCATCCAGTCAGATGAAGGCAGGTGGGCCTCATCCAGTCAGATGAAGGCAGGTGGGCCTCATCCAGTCAGATGAAGGCAGGTGGGCCTCATCCAGTCAGATGAAGGCAGGTGGGCCTCATCCAGTCAGATGAAGGCAGGTGGGCCTCATCCAGTCAGATGAAGGCAGGTGGGCCTCATCCAGTCAGATGAAGGCAGGTGGGCCTCATCCAGTCAGATGAAGGCAGGTGGGCCTCATCCAGTCAGATGAAGGCAGGTGGGCCTCATCCAGTCAGATGAAGGCAGGTGGGCCTCATCCAGTCAGATGAAGGCAGGTGGGCCTCATCCAGTCAGATGAAGGCAGGTGGGCCTCATCCAGTCAGATGAAGGCAGGTGGGCCTCATCCAGTCAGATGAAGGCAGGTGGGCCTCATCCAGTCAGATGAAGGCAGGTGGGCCTCATCCAGTCAGATGAAGGCAGGTGGGCCTCATCCAGTCAGATGAAGGTCTTAAAAAACTGAGCTCCCACAAGAAGGAAGGAATTCTCCCTTCAGGCTCAAGACCACAACAGCAGTTCCTGTGGGAATGGCCTGCCTGGCCTGTGAATTTTGGAGTTGCCAGCCTCTACAACAGCACAAGGTAATCCTTTGAAAGAAACCTCTCTATGTCTCTGTCTCTGTCTCTCTCTTTTTACATATACATGCATGTGGATATAGATGAGTGTGTATAGAGATAGAAATATCTAGCTATAGAGATAGATATCTATCTGTATCTATATAGGTACATACAGGTATATATAATAAATATTAAGTATATTTATATTAATACTGTTTAATATTTAATGCATATTCATAATCTCTTTATATTATTTGTATGTCCTATATTTTGCATATATTATATACTATATGTATTATTTTGTATATTTGTATTAATGTGTATTTATATGTTACTCATACTAATTTATATATTAACGGGTGGCTGCGCCCTCTGGCGGGTGAGAAGCTAAGTGCGGGCCGGGCCGCCTCCCCGCCTTCAGGAGCGTTTGCCATTCCTGCATTACTTAGGACTGGAAAGGTCAAACTATGTCTTTTTGAAAGGTAGCCAAAATCTCAAGCTAAAAGATGATCATTCGGGATGCTTTTACATTCAAACATCTGAAGTGACGCTCTATTCTCCCACTGAAATCCATCCAGGTCTGCGGAGAGGCCCTGCAGACAGCCGAGGTCAGTGACACCCTCCAGGCGGCATTTCCATGCGAGGGTCCGTAGCCACCTTTGCGAAACACAGAAGACCTTGGGCGGATGCCGCTGCTTTGTGTGTGTGCAACACCGGGATCCTTTGCTATTTTCCTGCGTGCTTTCCTTTCTTGTTTAGTTACTAACATGTATTAGTTTCATAATTCAAAAAATTGTAAGTGCAAGAATTCAAAGTTACTGTGTGTCAAAGGCATGAAGCAAACCCAGAAGCTGCAGCCTCTTTCCCCTGCTGCAAAACCTCATTGCTGTAGTCCCCATGAATCAAGTCTGCCTCACTGCCTCAAAAACAAAAAAAGAAAAAAAAGAAAAAGAAAAGAAAGAAAAACAAGATGGGGAAAAATACAGAATCTGTGTTATTTCCATGTACAAAGCATCATTGTCCCAAGAGAAAACAATATTAAAATAGCCTATTTTCACCATAGACGCAGTAAAACTTGCTTTTAGGCATGAGGAATAGTTCTCATTAGCAGTGAGACTTGGTAGAAGATAATCAGAAAGACTGTTATAATCCTATGGCTCTATGTTACTCCCTCCTGGCAAGAAACAGCACCTTCTACCACGACCATCAATTTTGTTCATACACCAAGAGGGCTTCCATCCCTGGCAGGTCTCAGCACAAGTCCACTCCACATCTTAGAAACTGCAAAGAACTGGCCAGGTGCAGTCGCTCATGTCTGTAATCCCAGCACTTTGGGAGGCCAAGGTGGGAGGATCATGAGGTCAGGAGATCGAGACCATCCTGGCCAACATGGTGAAACCCAGTCTCTACTGAAAATACAAAAATTAGCCAGGCGTGGTGGCGGGCGCCTGTAGTCCCAGCCACTCGGGAGGCTGAGGCAGGAGAATCACTTGAACCCGGGAGGCAGAGCTTGCAGTGAGCTGAGATTGCACCACTGCACTCCAGCCTGGGTGACAGAGCGAGACTCTGTCTCAAAACAAACAAACAAACAAAGAACTTTCCACAACTTGCAGATGAGCCCCTCTCTGGAAAGGTGGTCGAATCTAAAAAGAGTTGCTGTGGAAAGGCTGGTTCTCAGGATGAGCCAGATTGTAAATATTTCTACTTAAGACCAATACCTGTAAGATACAAAGTTTAAATATAATGTCATATAAATTTCCAAAAGTCACTTTAGTGAAAAGTGTTTTAGCCTTTACGACTCAGTGCAAATGGTGTGAAATGCATCCACTGGTGACGTGTCTCAGCCTCCTTCTGCAGCGAGGCAGCTCAGAGGCCAAGGTGGGCTGACCACAGGATTTCCAGAAGGAGAAGGAGTGTTGAGAACAGCTCATCTTGAAATCCATTGCCCACCTTTTAGAAAGTGGTATGAAATTAAGATCTTTCTTTTTATTTTCTTTTTTTTTTTAGACCTAGTCTTGCTCTTGTCTCCTAGCCTGGAGGTACAGTGCCATGATCTTGGCTCACTGCAACCTCCACCTTCCAGGTTCAAGGGATTATCTGGCCTCAGCCTCCCGAGTAGCTGGGATTACAGATGCCTGCCACCGTGCCCAGCTAATTTTTGTATTTTTGGTAGAGATGGGGTTTCACCATGTTGGCCAAGCTGGTCTCGAACTCCTGACCTCAGGTGATCTGCCTGCCTCGGCCTCCCAAAGTGCTGGGGTTACAGGTGTGAGCCACCTCACCTGAGAGACTATTATCTTTTGTAGGGAGGAGATGTTACCATCGACACACTCATCGAATGTTCATTACACACACACACAGTATTTCAGGCTGCTATCATTTGTCAGTCCTGAAGTATTGTCTCAAAATCAATGAACAATCTTGGTGATGACGGTCCAGCATCCACTGTCCAACACTATGGCTTGACTAACTGACCACTTTCCTCAATATCAAGGGACTCAGGTTTCGATATTTTAATATAAGCTGTAAGAGTTTAGAAAATGTCATTAGACCCCAGCATCAATAATGGGTCCAGGAAACACACCTCACCAATGAAAAGCAGGCTAGTGGCCCTGTTCTTTTGTCAGATTTAGAATAATGGGTTTGGACCAGGTCCCCGCACTGACTTTGCAGACCTCGGCTGGTTATGGAAGCCCACGGTCAAAGGAGCTCTTTCCAGAGAAGTCAGCGGAGCTGAACTGCCTGAGACAGGAACCGCAGTCCTGGGGACTGAGTGGGGCTCAGAGGGTGATGCCCTGGGCGACTGGCGGGTGGGGACTGCCCCTCCTGAAGGGACCAAGGTTCCACGTGTTCCCGTTAAAAGTGGAAGTCCCAGGAGCACAGGTGTTGAGGCTTCTGCGGATTAAAAGCCCCACCGTGTTACACGGGCAGGTGGCTCCTGTTTTCTGAATGGCTGGGGAGAGTGGACTTGACCACCAGAAACCCCCAGGCAGGAGGAAGCCCAGCAGTCCTCAGGACCTAGGCCAGGGTGGGTGGTGGAGGTAACTCAGAGCCCGGAGACTGCTCCGTGGGGGGGTCCTGCCTGCAGCCTTCCCTACTGGCCCACCACCCCTGTCCTGCTGTGTCACTCGGGAAGGGGGTGAGTGGTGGGCCAAGGGGAGGGAGCCTCCAGCAGAAGCCAGAGGTGTTGGTGGAGCCCACTCTGCGAGGCCATGCCCAGAGACTCCAGCCCCTCTGCTGCTCTGCAGAAGCGGTGGCCAGAAAGGTGGAGCGGGCAGGAGCCTCATGTTCTCTGCACCACAGCCTCCTAGTGGATTCCCTGTGGCAGCCAGGGTTGTCCCCTCCCAGGCACTGAAGCTGACACATGTGGGGAGACACAGGTGGCCAGGTGTCCTGTGGGGGTCCCTGGAGCGGCCACCCCACTCCGCCCAGGTCCACCCCACACACGGCTCCCCTGAAGGCCACTCACATCATGGGGAACAGGTCCCAGAGCCTCGACTTCAGGGTGGGTGCCCTAGAACCTTGGCACCCTGGACCTCACCACCCTGTCCCCGAGTGGGGCCGGGCTCCGTCACGTCTCACCCCTTTCCCCCGCCATCCCTCTGGACAAGGCTCGTGCAGCGAAGCAGTGCCCTGGGATTCCCTGTGACCCTGGGGAAGGGGACCAGCCCTACAGGGTCTGTGGGTTTTTCTCCCCATGTGCGGAGATGAGAGATCATAAAAATAAAGACACAAGACAAAGAGATAGAAGAAAAGACAGCTGGACCCGGGGACCACTACCACCAAGAGGCGGAGACCGGCAGTGACCCCGAATGCCAGGCTGTGCTGATATTTATTGGATACAAGACAGAGGGGCAGGGTAAGGAGCGTGAGCCATCTCCAATGATAGGTAAGGTCACGTGGGTCACATGTCCACTGGACAGGGGACCTTTCCCTGTTTGGCAGCGGAGGCGGGGGGAGAGAGAGAGAGAGGGGAGACACCTTACGCCATTATTTCTGCATATCAGAAATTTTTAGTACTTTCACTAAGTTTGCTACTGTTATCTAAAAGGTGGAGCCAGGTGTACAGGGCGGAACATGAAAGCGGACCAGGAGTGTGACCACGGAAGCAGAGCATTGCAGGGAGACAGTCGGGCCTCCAGATAACGGATAACTGCGGGCGCACCTGACTGATGTCAGGCCCTCCATAAGAGGTGGTGGAGCAGGGTCTTCTCTAAACTCCCCCGGGGAAAGGGAGACCGCCCCCCCCACTTCCCGATCTGCTGAGTAATGGGCGCCTTTTCTAGGCACTGAGGCTGCCGCTAGACCAAGGTCCACTAGGCAAGGGGCGTCTTCCCAGGCGCTGGCATTACTGCTAGGCGAAGGAGCCCTCTAGTGGCCCTGCCCGGGCATGACGGGGGGCTCACAATCTTGTCTTCTGGTCACTTCTCACCGTGTCTCCTCTCTCTGTATGGCCTGGTTTTTCCTAGGTTATGATTATAGAGCGAGGATTATTATAATATTGGAATAAAGAGTAACTGCTACAAGCTAATGATTAATAATGTTCATATATAATCATATCTATGATCTATATCTAGTATATTCTTATTTTACATATTTTCTTTATTATACGGGAACAGCTCGTGCCCTCGGTCTCTTGCCTTGGCACCTGGGTGGATGGCTTGCCGCCCACATGCACCCCACCCCGTCTTGCCAGAGACTGCAGCCTCTGCGGTGAACCTCCCACCTGGGCATCGGGCCCCTGCCGGTGACAATGTGGAGGTGGTTGTGGGTGCCGGGAGACAGGAGCTGAACGGTGGGCTAGGGTACCCCCCAACTGGGAGAGCCCGCAGCCCTGGCAGTTCTCTGACCCTCAGGAGCCCCCTCTGCTGGTCAGAAGTCCAGGGGGTTCTTCCTGCTGCTGTTTCCCCAACCTGGTGGTGGGAGGCCTGGCACAGCGGCTCCAGGTCACATGGGCAGGAAAACAGGATAGAGGAGCAGCCACCAGTGCGGTGCGCTGGGCCTGTGGCCAGACACACTGACCACCCCAATGGCCAGCGCTGGGGCAGGTCTCTCTCTGTGTTGTGGGTGGGAGGGTCGCAATGTGGGGCACTCCTCCCCCGGGTGCCAGTATGGGGCTACCCCGCAGTGCCCACCAGACCTCCCTCTCTGAGCCTGTGGGCACTGGGGGTCCTCAGCCACTGAAGGGAGAGCCAGGGATCGTGTCGCTTCCCCCTTGCCCATCCCCAGCACTTTTGGAGGGACCTGGAGAAAGAAGGGAGGGGCCTGGCCACAGGGAGGTGGTGCAGCCCCTGGAGTCTCAGCACTTGCCCTGCCTGGAGCAAGGGTGCTGGGGCTACTGGTGCCTCCCCAGCCCGTCCTGGCCTCCAGTGATGTGGTGCCCCTAGAAACACATGCGGAGGACCCCAGGAGGGGCCCCATCTGGCAGCCAGTGGTAAGTGGGACAGATGGGGTCATGGCACTGCGGACTCCCGGCTTGGAGGTCCAGGGTGCTGCCTTGGCTTCCCTGGGAGGGAGGGAGGGAGGGAGCAGGACACCCCTGCGGTCCCCACCCTCCCGAGAGCGAGTTGCTGCCGGTTCATGCCCAGGGTCAAGGTGGACGGGGGCACAGCCACAGTGACAGATTCTGCCTCTGTCTCTGAGGCCTGGGCCCAGGGTCGCGGTCCACCCTCCCACCCCCACCGTGCCTCTGAGCTGCTGGATGTGAACCTGTTGCTTCATGTCGGGGAAGAAGCAGGAGAGAATTCTCTGATCCATCAGGAACAACCAGGGAAGAGCCAGGACAGCCCCCGGGCCTCCTGCCATCGCCCTAAGGAAGACCCCTCCCCAGCTGTGGAGGGGAGGCCAGGTCCTCGGTCTTGGTGGGTAAACACCAGGGGAGAGGGGCAGACCATGGAGCCCACACTGGAGAGAACTTTGAAGGGAGCTTTCCAGAGCCCCAAAACCTCCATCAGGTAAGGGTGGTCTCAGGTGGAGGTGGTCTGGGGTGGAGGTGGTCTGTGGCGGAGGTGGTCTCAGGTGGAGGTGGTTTGGGGTAGAGTGGTCTGGGGTGGGATGGAGGTTGTCTGGGGTAGGATGGTCTGGGAGTGGAGGTGGTCTCGGGGTAGAATTGGTCTGGGGGTGGAGGAGGTCTGGAGTTGGGTGGAGGTGGTCCAAGGTGGAGGTGTTCTGGGGTGAAGGTGTTCTGGGGTGGGGTGTTCTGGGGGTGGAGGTGGTCTGGAGTTGGAGGTGGTATGGGGTGGGGTGGTCTTAAGTGGAGGAGGTCTGTGGGTGGAGGAGGTATGGAGTGGGGTGGTCTCAAATGGAGGAAGTCTGTGGGTAGAGGAGGTTTGTGGGTGGCAGAGGTCTGTGGGTGGACATGAGCCAAGGTGGAGGTGGTTTGGGGTGTGATGGTCTGGGGTTGGATGTTGTATGGGCTGGAGTGGTCTAGGGTTGGAGGTGGTGTCGCGTGGAGGTGGTCTGAGGGTAGTCTGTTTGCCTGCATCCCAGCTGAAAACAAGTTCAGACAAGTCACTATAAGGCCAGGATGAGATGAGACAGAATGGCCCTTTCATAATTTTGTCTAAACACTGACAAATCAGGATCCTAGTGCCCGCCATGAAATGCCAAACTTCCCCTTTTCTCTGCTAACAGGAGCTGGGCCTTGCCTGGGGTCAGACTTTCGCCAGCTGGTCATGGGGGCTCCAGCTTTCCGGCAGCCTCCAACCTGGGGAGACCCCCAACCACCCAGCCACAGCCCAGTCCTACAGTGGGTCTTCCCGATGCTCCTTCTGTGACCCCAGGGTGCCCATGGTGTGTGTGGCCATGCTCTGAGTTGTAGCCCAACCTTTCACCCACAGGCAGCTCCTGGGGCTCTGGCTGGACAGAGAGGCCAAGGTCAAGGGGCAGGTGAAGCCTGAGGGTGCTCGGGAGTGGCCAGGGATGGCCCTGAGCATGGAGGGTCTTTCCTGCTTCCCCGGGTACCGACAGGAGTTACTACAGCCACTTTCCACGTGTCTGGGGCTCTGCCACGTGTGACCAACTCCCCAGGAAAATGAAATGGCTACAGGTCTCAATCAAATTCATTAAAGAAAAGTTTCAGGAAAGAGAAACATTTACCACAAGCAGAGGGCTGAGGAACTAAGAAATAGCTCTGGGTGAGAAGACATGTGGGGCCCAAGCTGCAGGTCCAGCCAGAGGGACAACAGGGGGCGAAGATCCGAGAAACCCCTTCCGCGAGACTCCCACTCCTGTGGGAAGATGGAAGTGGCCCGGGCCGGTGGGAGAGCCCAGAGGGATGCCAGGGCGGCACTGGGCACTGCATGGGGAGCCAGGGTCGGCGGGGGGGCTCCAGGAGAGATGAAAGCCGCCCGCCCCAGGCACAGGACTAAGGGCTGTACACAGCACGGGAAGACCCTCCCTTTAAGACGTTTCTCCCCGTGCCCTCTTCCCCCTGCAGCCCTCCTTGCTCCCCAAGTTCCAAACACACCAAGCCAGAGCCTGCTTGAGCCTCGAGCCCTTTGCACTTGCTCTGCTGCGGGTTATAAAGCAAAATGTAAAACGCAACGTGCATCACGTCCAGTTCACATATTTCCACCACGTTTGGGCGTTTTTAAGGGTCACGCTTGATTTTTATCCTAAAGCCAGTGACAGCCACTCAATCTTTGGAGACTGGGATGCCAGGGCTGTCGCCTGCATCCGCGGTTGCACTTTGCCAGGCAGCAGGAGCCTTGGGCCAACTTTGGGCTCCAGAAGCTGCCACCCCGGGCCTGTGGCTCTCCCGCCGTCTTGCCACAGTGTCCCCTGGCGGCCCTGCTGAGTCAAGCCGGCTTCCTGCCTTCCCAGACCTGGCTTGTCCCTGAAACCTGGGAGGGAAACGTGAGGCTCTCACCCCTCTGCCCAGAGCTGCTCAGGCTCGCTTGGAGCCCTGCACGCATTTGGCAAATATTTACTGTGTGTGCACTATGTGCCCAGCACTGTCATTGAACCAGAGGGTAGAACAATGACCACAACCGGGGACACCTGTTCTCAGGGCTCCAACCTTCTGGGGAGGGATGGGTACAGTGAAGGGCATCTGTGAGGTGACAGGTCCAGCGGAGGAACGCAAGCAAGGAGACGGAAAGAGGGAGCTGCTAGTTTACACGGGCACTGGTGAACATAAAGGTTTGTGTTTAAGGACAAAGAAAATGGTTGCAGCTGTGCAGGCGTGTGGGGTTCACACTGGGACAATAACCACGGTTGAAGCCTGGTGCCCCCCAGCTTAGGAGAAAGAAGGAAATGAGGAACAGTGTGCAAGCTCTGATCGAGATGGCCCAAACCCAAGAAGGCAAAAGTGTATTGGGGTGCAAGCTACACTTTACGCTCTTACGCATTCTTCCATGTGTAAAAAAGTTTGGAAACCAAGAGGATCTGTGTTTAGTACCTTTCAAATCGAGGGAACAAAAGGTCCTGCCTCCACGGGCTGGGAGAGCCTCATACACACAACACACAAGGTAATGACTGATTTTTCCTTTTCTGCAAGGAATTTCCTGATCTCTCTCTTCCCAGCTCAGGAATGAGCCTTAGGAAGGGGCAGAGGTCGAACCTTTTGGTTCAAGCAAGGCCTGGGGTCCGAGGGGGAGGCCTAGCTGGAGGAGACTGGAGGGTTTGGAGAAGTGGGGGAGACGCCGCAGGTGACCGGAGCCCCCTCCTCAGCACAGCCCCTAGCTCAGGCCCCTGAAGCTCTCCGGATGGAGGCTGAAATCATTACTATAAAGCCATTGTCTTACAGAGCAGGTGCCTTCCACTCCTGGCGTGGTGCTGAATAGAGATACGATTTTGCTTTAGATATGAACGTGCACGTTTGCAGGAAAACCTAACTATGGGTGTGCCTGTGTTTATACTGTATGAAGGACTTCTCCGTCTGTTGCTGTTCTATTGTTACTGTATCAGGCACTGATGGTTTATTAATACCTTTTCAGCAACATGGAGAAAACAGATGATGTTTTCCCCATATCTGTCATTACTACAGTGAGTCTTTTATTTGTTGGTTTGGTTTTTTCGTTGTCGTCATTGTTTTTCTTGAGATGCCCAAGCTAGAATGCAGTGGCCTGATCTGAGCTCATTGCAACCTCTGCCTCCCGGGTTCAAGCGATTCTCCTGCCTCAGCCTGCCAAATAGCTGGGATTACAGGTGCCCGCCACCATGCATTTTTAGTAGAGACGGGGTTTTGCCATGTTGGCCAGGCTGGTCTTGAACTCCTGACTTCAGGTGATCCACCTGCCTCAGCCTCCCAAAGTGCTGGGATTACAAGTATGAGCCACCACATGCAGCCTCATTTATGTCTGGTATTTTTACAACATCAGGCACATTTGCATTCTTGATGTCAACCCTTCATTGCCACGATGCATCGTTGTGCAAATCCAATGCTGGGTCTGATTTGCCAAGCCCAGAGTCGGGTGAGAGTGTGGCGAGCTCAGGTGAGGACACGGGAGGGGTCCAAGGAGCTGGACCCTGGGGAGGGAGAGAGATGGGCCGGACACAGAAATGGTGGGACTCCTGGTTCAAAAGGCAGCAAAAGGCTGGGCACGGTGACTCAGGCCTGTAACCCTAGCACTTTTCGAGGCTGAGGTGGGCAGATCACGAGGTCAGGAGTTCGAGGCCAGTGTGGCCAACATGGTGAAACCCTGTCTCTACCAAAAATACAAAAATTAACCAGGGGTGGTGGTGCGTGTCTGTAATCCCAGCTACTCTGGAGGCTGAGGCAGGAGAATTGCTTAAACCCAGGAGGTGGAAGTTGCAGTGAGCCAAGATTGCGTCAGTGCACTCCAGCCTGGGGGACAGAGCAAGACTCTGTCTTGGGAAAAAA
>NW_016804935.1:13682-14620 GCF_001698545.2 Rhinopithecus bieti
TAAGTTTGTGATAAAATTGTTTTAAATTACAAATGTCAGCACATCTAGACCTGGTGATTCTTGTGGATAAATTTTTTTTAATTTAATTCTTCAAATAAATCAGTTTCATGTGACTCTAAATTATTTTTTAGTAAGCTTTATTTTTTGGAATTGTTTTAGATTTACAGAAAAAATGCAAAGAAAGTTTCCATACACCTTACACCCAGCTTCCCCCATTATTAGTATCTTACTTCAGTATGGTACATTTCTCACAATTAAAGAACCAATATTGGGCCGGTCGCGGTGGCTCACACCTGTAATCCCAGCACTTTGGGAGCCTGAGGTGGAAGGATCACTTGAGGTCAGGAGTTGGAGACCAGCCTGGCCAACATGGCGAAACCCCGTCTCTACTAAAATACAAAAATTAGCTGGACGTGGTGGCAGGTGTCTGTAATCCCAGCTGCTCAGGAGGCTAAGGCAGGAGAATCGCTTGAACCCAAGAGGTAGAGGTTGCAGTGAGCTGAGATCATACCACTGCACTCCAGCCTGGGCCACAGAACAAGACTCTGTCTCAAGAAAAAACTAAACTAAACTAAAAACTAAATAATGACCCAGCACGGTGGCTCATGCCTGTAATCCCAGCACTTTGGGAGACTGAAGCAGATGGATCACTTGAGGCCAGGAACTCAAGACCAGCCTGGCCAACATGGCAAAACCCCGTCTCCACTAAAAATACAAAAATTAGCCAGGCGTGGTGGCTGGCACCTGTAATCCCAGGTATGTGGGAGGCTAAAGGAAGAGAATTGCTTGAACCTGAAAGACAGAAGTTGCAGTGAGCCAAGATCACACCACTGTACTCCAGCATGGGCGACAGAGCGAGACTCCATCACAAAAAAAATAAAAATAATAAAATAAAATGGAGAACCAGTATTGATGCATTATTATTAACCAAAGTCCAC
>NW_016804936.1:0-3354 GCF_001698545.2 Rhinopithecus bieti
AAATAAGGAAAACATGTTAAATATTAAGAAAAGAAATTAAAAAATAGAAAATTTAAAAAGAGAAAAAAAGTAAAGAGGAATGAACAAAATGTCTCAGAAATATCGTAGTATGTATATATCAAATCTACCTCTATTTGTTGTTCCTGAAAGAGATGGGGAGAATGGGACAAACTTGGAAATCTTATTTCAAGATAATATCTCTGAGAACTTCTCCAATCTTGCTAGAAAGGCCAACATTAAAATTCAAGAAATGCTGAAAACTCCAATAAGACATTTCTTAAGAAAATTATTCCCAAGATGCATAATCATCAGATTCTCCAAGGTCAAATGAAAGAAAAAATGTTAAAGGCAGGGAGAGAGAAATGTCAGGTCACCTACAAAGAGAACAACATAAGACGAGAAGTAGAACTCCCAGCAGAAACTCTAAAAGCCAGAAGAGGTTAGAGGCCAATATTTAACATTCTTAAAGAAATTCCAGCAAGGAATTTCATATTCAGCCAAACTAAGCTTCATAATTGAAGGATAAATAAAATATTTTCCAGACAAGCAAATGCTGATGAAATCCATCACCACCAGACCTGCCTTATAAGAGGTCCTGAAGGAAGCACTAAATATTGAAAGGGAAGAACTTTTGAGTCTTTTCAAAACACATGTAAGAACACAAACCAGTGACGCTATAAAGCAACTGCAAAAGTGTCTGCATAATAACCAGTTAATATCATGATGATAGGATCAAAGCTACACATATCATATGAACCTTGAATGTACATGGGCTAAGTTCCCCAATTAAAAGGCACAGGATTACAAACTGGTTAAAGAACCAAGACCTACTGGTATGTGGTATTATTCAATTTTCACACTGCTATAAAGGAATACCCAAGACTGGTTAGTTTGTAAAGAAAAAAGCTTTAATTGACTCACAGTTCCACATGGCTGGGGAGGCCTCAATAAACCTACAATCATGGCAGAAGGCAAAGTAGGAACCTACTTCATAAAGTGACAGGAAAGAGAAAAGAAGAGCAAAGTGCGAAGATGGAAGAGCCCCTCATAAAACCATCAGATCTCATGAGAATTCACTCACTATCATGAGAACACCATGAGGGAAAATGTCCCAATGATCCAATCACCTCCAACCAGGTCTCTCCCTTGATGCATGTGGATTATCAATATCTTAAGCCACAGAACAAGTCTTAATTATTATTATTTTTTTAAATTTTAAGTTATATGTAGTATGATTTTTGCTCACAAGAAAACTAGAAATCTATAAAGAAGGAATACTAGAAAATTCACAATATGTGGAAATTAAACAACACACTAAAAGTGTCAATGCATAAAATTAGAAATTACAAAGAAAAATTTTAAATAACTGAGATAAAATGAAAACACAACCACTAAAATTTATGAGATGTAGTGAAAGTAGTGGTAAATGCAAAATTTATTGCAGTAATGACTACATTCTACTGCAACAAAGATCTCGATTCTTTAACAACTTTACACCTTAAGAAACTAGGAAAAGAAGAGCAAATAGTTGAAATGTATTAGAAGAGGAAAACAATAAATAGTAGAGGAACATTGGAGACCTATTGGAAGATGGTCAACTAGATGCAGCCAGGAAGTACCACTCTCACAGAGATTGGGATTTCATTTAATGTACATAATTTGAACAGATCTCCAGAAGGAATATGCTCAGTGTGGATAGATAAAATATGCAGATGCTGAGGCTACATATGAAGAAAACTGGGAACTCTGCATGGGGTGCCTGAATGCCAGGGCCCATCCCTGGCCCCAGACAGCACCTAGGAAAGGGGTGAGTGAAGAGACTGAGGGAATTTCCACTCTTGCCGTGGACCTCTGGGATCCTAGCTTCAGAGGATCCCGCAGCATCCACAGACATTTTAACTGGCAGGGGGATCTCCTCAGGAATTAGACAGAGATGAAGCTGCAGGAGGCATACAGCCAGGGACCTCTGGGCATGGGACAGCTCTAATAGAGCCCAGCAATAAGTGCCGATCCCCCAGGGATGCTCGTCTCTCTCTGAGAGGCTCTGGCCCAAGATAACTTCCAGGGAGAAATAAGGGACTCCTTCCCCTTGGGACTGAGACATATCTGAGCTGCAGGCCTACTAGAACCTTCCAGAGCTTCTGCCTGGTCACTCCGCAGGAGTGTGTACACTTTGCAGCCTCTGCTGCCCAGTCTGTATGCTTTGCTCCACCTGATTTTGTTCCAACAGTCTGGGAGTCCTTCAGAACCCCCAACACACCTAGAACCTATCCCTGAGGGTTGGTAGGAAGGAACCATGAGCAGGTCCTGATTACCCAGAGCTGTAGCTTGTGGCTCAAGAGTGCAAAGCCAAGAATCTGTGCGCAGCACTTGAGTAGAGTAGGAGCCCACACTCTCAGAAAAATGAGAATGGTAAGTTGCACAGATTCACCAGATGATCTGGAACTTAGGCATGCCTCCCTCCACAGTGCTGGTCTGGTAGGAGTGTGGGCTATCTCTCTACTGAACCCCTCTATAAGGGAGCCCCATGGCCCTGAAGCCCTAACAACAGCAACAACGACAAAATTTTGGGTAGAGTGCCAATGATCAGAGGTGGGTTCCCCAAGGCCTAAGAGCAAAACTGGTGAGGAGGTCACTTCTATTCATCTCACACCACAGAATACAACTGAAAATTCAAGTTTACACAAATGAGCCATGTGGCTGAGTAAGAGCCTGTCTACTGCCAGCTATTCACAAGCACCATTTACTGTATCGCTGCCCAAACTACAACACTAAAAGTGTTGACTAATTCTCCCCTCTGTGAAACCAAAAGCAAAAATTTGACTACAAAGACCCTACACAGAACTTTAATGCTCTGAAAACTTCCAAAAATGAAGCCAACTGACTATACTGTCATTTATACCAAAATTAAAGGAATGACAACATTCCTGGATGAGAAAAAATCAACACAAAACCTTGGGCAATTAAAAAAGTCAGTATGTCCTTTTAAAATGAGCCCACTAATTCTGCAGCAATGCTTCTTAACCCATCTGAAATGTCGGAAATAACTGACATGAAATTCAAAATGTGGATGGCAAGGAAGCTCATCAAGATAGAGGAGACAGTTGAAACTCAATCCAAGGACACCAAGCAATAGAGTAAAATCATTCAAGAGCCGAAATAAAAGATAGCCATTCTAGGAAAAAACAAAACTGAACTTCATGAGCTGAAAATTTACAACAAGAATTTCACAGTAAAACTGGATTTACTAACAGCAATATAAACCAAGTTGTGGAATGCATCTCAGAGCTCAAAGACAAGGCATTTGAACAGACAAAATTTTTTTTAAAATTAGGAAAATGAGCAAAACTTCCA
>NW_016804936.1:3892-9409 GCF_001698545.2 Rhinopithecus bieti
TTTTATAAAAAGCTAGAGAGCAGGGGCAGGTCACTTACAGAGGGAACCCAACCAGTCTAGCAGTAAACTTCTCAGCAGAAATATTATGCTTGTAGAAAAAAATGGAGGCCTATTTTCAGTATCATTAAAAGGAAGACATTCCAAAAAAGAATTTTGTATCTCCAAACTAAGCTTCATACATGAATGAAAAATAAAATTCTCCTCAGATGGCAAATGCTGAGGGAATATATTTCAACTAGATTATTCTTACAAGAGATCCTTAAGGGATTGCTAAACAAAGAATAACAAGAATGATACCTGCTACCACAAAAGCACACTTATGCATGTAGCTCAAAGTACTGTGAAGCAACTATGCAATCAAATCTATATAACAGACAGCTAACAACAAAATGAAAGGATTAAAATTATGGTTATTAATACTAACCTTCAATGTAAATGCACTAAACATCCCACTTGAAAGAGACAGAGTGGCATGCTGGATAAAAACAGAAGACCCAACCATCTGTTGTATTCAAGAGACACATTTTACATGTAAAAACACCCATGGGCTCAAAGTAAAAGGGTGGAGTAAAATCTACCATGCCAGTGGAAAACAAAAGAGCAGGACTCACTATTTTATGTCAGAAAAAAACAGATTTTAAACGAATAAAAATGAAGAAGGATAATGAGGGCCTTTACATAACAAAAAAGGGTACGATCAAACGAGAGGACGTAACTACCCTATATGTATACATATCTAACATTGGAGTACCCAGATTCATAAAACAAGTTCTTCTTGGCCTACAAAATACTTAGACAATCATACAATAATAATAGTAGACTCCAACACCCCACTGACAGCATTAGACAGATTATTATGGCAGAAAATTAACAAAGAAAGTCTGGACTTAAACTTGACACTTACCTAATAAACATATTACCAGTTGAAGGTATCTGATTTACCAGTAGCAAATTAGTATAGGTCTGCAGCAACCTCAGTTCTTGCCTCCTCAGAACAAATAATTCGACTGAAGAGCATAAGGCAGAAAAAGAGACCAAGGTAAGTTTCAGAGCAGGAGTACAAATCTTTTAAAATGCTTTAGCACAGGAAAGAAAGAAAAGTGCACTTGGAAGAGATCCAAGTGGGCAACTTGAAGAAATAGTGCAGTGTTTAACCTTGATCATAGAACTTCACATGTTGGCTCCTTTCCTACAATTCTTCCCTTAGGGTGGGTTGCCCACATGCACAGTGCCCATCTTACACTTGGGAAGTGAACATGTGCAGTGTGTTTAGGAAATTGTACACATGCCCATCTGAGACTTTTCTTTGCTTTTCTGGTGGAGTGTCCCCAGAAGGTCATACTCCATCATTTTGTTTATTAATGCACATGCCTAGGCTCACTCATCGAATACATTAGATTTTATTGGAATGCTCCCTTTGCTTCTTCCTGCCACCTGCATTCAATTAACACTTTAATGTCAACAGCTGTGGACCATTAGGAGATTGTCTCTCCCTGAGGCTGGCTGTCGATTATCATTTTTAGAGGGGCAATGGGATAACTTTCAAACCATCACCTGATCATCCGACATTTCTAGTGGATGAAGAGTAGGGGGGCCCTTCTCCTGCCACTCTAATGCTTATCTGTAACAAATATATACAGTACACTCCACCCAACAACCTTGGAATGTAATTTTTTCTCATATGCTACTGGAACATATTCTAAAATCAACTACACGCTTGTTCATAAAACAAGTCTCAGTGAATTCAAACACAATTTCAAACAGCAGTGCAATAAAAATGGAAATCAATATCAAAGAGATCTCTCAAAATTACAAAATCCATGGAAATGAAACAACTTATTCTTGAATAAAATCTTGGTGAACATTGAAATTAGGGCAGAAATCAAAATATTCTTTAAAATTATTGAAAGTAGAGAAACAACTAACGAAAATCTATGGGATGCACCCAAAGCAGTGTTAAGAGGAAAGTTTATAGCCCTAAATGCTTTTATCAAGAAGGTAAAAAGATCTCAAATTAACTGTCTAACTTTGAACCTAATGAAACTGGAAAAAAATAAATAAACCAACACTTAAGCCAACAGAACAAAATAAAAACTAAAATTAGAGAAGAAATTAATGAAATGAAGATGTAAAAGTCTATAAAAACATCAGTAAAACCAATCGTTGCTTATTTGAAAATGTATAAGATTGACAGACTGATAGCTAAACAAAGAAAGAGAAGATACAAATAAACACAATTAAAAATGGCAAATGTGATATTATAACTGATCTCACAGAAATACAAAAAACCTCAGAGACTACTATGAACTACTCTATGCACACAAATTAGAACATCTGGAGGAAATAAAAAGATTGTTGGAAGCACACAATCTCACCAGGTTGAATCAGGGTACACATTAAACCCTCAATAGATAATTATCAAAATTTGAAATAAAATCAGTAATGAAGAAACTACCAACTAAAAAAAGCCTTGGACCAGATGGATTCACAACCAGATTTTACCAGATATGTAGAGAAAAACTGGGCTGGGCACAGTGGCTCATGCCTGTAATCCCAGTTCTTTGGGAGACCAAGGCGGGTGGATTGCTTGAGGTCAGGAGTTGGAGGTCAGCCTGGCCAACATGGTGAAACCTTGTCTTTACTAAAAGTACAAAAAATTAGCCGGGCATGGTAGCACATGCCTGTAGTCCTAACTACTCAGGAGGCTGAGGCAGGAGAATCACTTGAACCCAGGAGGCAGAAGTTGCAGTGAGCCAAGATTACACCACTGCACTCCAGTCTGGGAGACAGAGAGAAACTCTGTCTCAGAAAAACAAACGAACAAACAAACAAAAAACTAATGATAATAATCATACTAAAACCATTCCAAAAAAGTGAGGAGGAGGATTGCCTTCCTAACTCATTCTAGCAAGGAAGTATAAGGCTAATACCAACATGTGGAAGAGACACAACAACAAAAACTTCAGGTCAATACCACTCATGAACATAAACACAAAAGTCTTCAACAAAATATTAGCAAACCAAATTCAGTTGCACATCAGTGAATATACTATGATCAAGTAGACTTTATTCCTGGGATGCAAGGCTGGTTCAACCCAGGATTTATGACATAAGCAGAATTAAATAAAAAAAAAAAAACAAAAAAACACAGGTGATCATCTCAATAAATGTGGAAAATTTTTTGGATAAAATTTAATACCCCTTCATGATAAAAACCCCCAATGGACTAAGCATTGAAGGAACATACCTTGAAATAATAAGAACCATCAAAGACAAATCCACAGGCAACATCATATTGAATGGGCAAAAGCTCAAACCATTTCCCTAGAGAAATGGAACAAGACAAGAAGGCCTAATCACACCACTCGTATTTAACCTAATATTGGATGTCCTAGTCAGTAAAATCAGGCAAAACAAATAAGCAAAAGACATTCAAATATAAATAGAAGAAGTCAAGCTATCTCTCTTTATGGATGATATAATTCTATACAAAGAAAATTCTAAAACTCTACCGGGGCCCCTAGAACTGATCAACTACTTTAATGAAGTTTCAGGATACAGGATCAATGTATAAAATCAGTAGCCCTTCTACATGCAAAAAAAAAAAAAAAANGATAATGCAAATAAATGAAAAAAAAAAAAACATTTGTTGCTCATAAATTGCAAAAATCAGTATTTTACAAATGGCCATACTGCCCAAAGCAATTTAGTGATTCAATTATATTCTTATTAATATTCCAATGTCATTCTTCACAAATTAGAAAAGGGTATTCTTAAATTTATATGAAATCAAAAAAGAGCCTCAATACACAAAATAATTATAACTAAAGTACAAAACTGGAGGCATTGAACTATCTGATTTTAAATGATATTATAAAGTCACAGTAACCAAAAGAACTTGGTACTAGCAAAAAAAATAATAAAAGTAAAAATAAAAAAACAGACACATAGACCAATGGAACTGAATAGACAACTGAGAAATAAAACCATAAACCTAACATCATTTGATCTTCAACAAAACCAACCAAAACAAGCAATAGGGAAAAGACTCCCTATTCAATAAATTGTGCTTGGATAAATCCAATAGCATAATGTTAAGCCATATGCTTAATATTGAGCCTTAAGCCTTACTTTTCCCCATATACAAAAATTAACTCAAAATGGATTAAAGACTTAAATGTAACACCTAAAACTGTAGAAACTCAAGAAGAAAGTTAGGAAATATCATTCTGAATGTGGGACCTGGCAAAGATTTGATGATGAAGATACCAAAAGTAATTGAAAAAAAAAAAAAAAAAAAGCAAAAATTGACATGTGGGACCTAATTAAACTGGAGAGCATCTGTACAGCAAAAGAAACTATCAGCAGAATAAACAGACAACCTACAGAATGGGAGAAGATATTCACAAACTATGAATCTGACAAAAGCCTAATATCCAGAACCTATAGAGAACGTAAATCAACAAGCTCAAAACAAATAACCCCACTAAAAAATAGGCAAAGTACACAAACAGACACATCTCGAAAGAAGACGTACATGGGGCCAAAAAAACATATAACCAATGCTCTTTATTTCTAATCATCAGAGAAATGTAAATAAAACTATAATGAGATGCCATCTTACATCAGTCAGAACGGGTATTACTACAAAGTCAGATACAGATACAGGGGAGGTTGTGGAGAAAATGGAACACTTATACACTGTTGATGGAAAGCAGTTTAGAGATTTTTCAAAGAACTTAGAACTAACATTTGACCTAGTGATGTCATTACTGCGTATATGCCCAAAGAAATATGAATCATTCTACCATAAGGACACATGCACACAAATGTTCATCACAGCACTATTCACAATAGCAAAGATGTGGAATCAACGCAGATGTCCAACAGTGGGCTGAATAAAGAAATTATGGTGTGTAGGAATACTACACAACCATAAAATAGAACAAAATCATGTCTTTTGAAGCAACACAGATGCAGCTGTAGGTGGTTGTCTTAAGCGATTTGACACAGGAGAAGAAAAACAAATTTCACGTGTTTTCACTTATAAGTGGGAGCTAAACATTTAGTACACATAAGCTCAAGGGATGAAACAATGTACACCAGAGTCTACTTGAAGGTGAAGGGTGGGAGTAGGGGGAGGATTGTAAAACTACCTATCGGTTACTATGCTCACTAACTTGGTGAAAAAATATTCTGTATGTTAAAGTTCCATAACATGCAAATTACCCATATAACAAAACTGTGCATGTACCCTGTGAACCTAAAATTAAAGCTGGAAACAAAAAATAAAAGAAATGAAATTGAGAACTGATATGGTTTGGCTCTGTGTCCCATCCAAATCTCACCTTGAATTGTAATAATCCCTAATTGTTATAGAAGGGACTTGGTGGGAAGTAGTTGAATCATGGGGGAGCTTTTTCCAATGCTGTTTTCATGATAGTGATTACAGAAACAGACTACTACAGGGGCATTGTTCCTGACAGTAGAGGAATAAAAAAAAAAAAAAAAAAAAAA
>NW_016804936.1:9985-14597 GCF_001698545.2 Rhinopithecus bieti
AAAAAAAAAAAAAAAAAAAAAAAAAACAAACTCAGCAACATACGATTTCTTTCACTGGAGAATTTAATCAAACATTTAAATAATTAACACTATTTCTCAAAAAAAATTTAAGAGGAGGGAACACTTAGAGCCACATTCTATGAAGCCATTATTACCCTGAAAACAAACCAGACAACATCACAAGGAAAAAATTACTACAGATTAATATCTGTTATGAATACTGATATAAACTACTTCAACAAAATATTAGCAAACTGAGGTTCTCTGTTAAAAGAAAACAGAGAAAATATTTTTGACAGATTTCAAGGTAGCAAGAAAAATTAGATAAACTGGATTTCATCAAAATCAAAAACTTAATTCCATCAAAAGACATTATTCTTTAGTTGTGAAAAGGCAACCTATAGAATATGAGAAAATATTTGCAAATGATATATTTTACAAGATATCAATATCAAGAATATTTAAAGAACTCCTGCAATGAAACAAAAGAAATAAATAAAGCAACTCAACTCAAAATTGATAAAATCTTGAGTAGTCATTTTAAAGAAGGTAATCAAATGGTCCATAAAACGTTTAAATATTTTACTATCAGTAGCCACAGCAGGAATGCAAATAAAACAATAAAATACCACTTCACAACACCTAGGAGGGGAAAATTAACTAGTGTTGTCAATAACTTGGAGAAATTGAAAATCTTAAGATATCTGGTAGAATGTAAAATATCACAGAAAATGTGTAAAATTGTTGATGTCTGAAAATGTTAAACACATAATTACCATATAGTGTATAAATTACACACCTAGTTATATAACACTCAAAATAATTGAAAGCAGGAACTAAAAGAGATATATGCAGGGTAGTGTTTGTAGCAGTTTGTTTTACAATAACCAAAAGGAGGAAACAATCCATATTTCTGTCAACAGATTAATAGATAAAATATTCATGGTATATACACACAATGGTATATACATACAATAAATACACACATACAATGGAATATTATTCAGCCTTGAAAATAGTGAAATCCTAAAAGATGCTTCAACATAGATGAACCTTGGAAAAATTATGCTGAGTCAAATAAGCCAGAGACAAAATGACAAATATTATATAATTTCACATACATAATATACCAATAATAAGCAAATTTATATAGTTAGAAAGTAGATTAGCAGTTAATATGAGATATGGCAAGGGAGGAATGGAAAGTCATTGTTTAATGGTTACACAATGTTTGATTAGGATGGAGAAAAGTTCTAAAATGAGTTGGGATATGGTTTGTAGAATATTTTGAACGTATTTAATGCTACTAAATTATGCACTTAAAATAAGTAAAATGGAAAATTGTATCTTGTGCATATTTTACCAAAATATTTTAAAAATTAAGGCAATCAAGGAATTGTGAACACAATATTTGGTGATATTAAAAACTTCTAGGGTTAGAGTAGGGATGAAGCAAGATGGCTGCTATGGTTCAGCTCTGTCCCCACCTAAATCTCATCTTGAATTGTGACTCCCATGATTGTCCTGTGTTTTGGAAAGAACTCAGTGAAAGGTGATTGAATTATGTGGGCGGGTCTTTCCTGCACTGTTCTTGTGATAGTGAATGAGTCTGATGAGATCCGATGGTTTTAAAAATGGTAGTTTCCTTGCTCAAGCTCTCATTTTGACTGTTGCCATCCACGTAAGATGTAATTTGCTCCTCCTTGCCTCCTGCCATAATTGTGAGGCCTCCTCAGCCATGTGGAATTGTAAGTCCAATAAACCTCTATATATTTTTTTGTGAGTTACCCAGTCTCAGGTATGTTTTTATCAGCAGTGTGAAAATGGACTAATACAATGGCTAAATAGAAAGCGGCACTGATTGTCCCCTTTCTCCACAAGGACACCAATTTAACACCTACCTACAAAACAAACAAACAAACAAACAAAAACCTTTGTAAAACCAAAAATCAGATGAGCATGCACAGTACCTGGTTTCAAGTTTATATCACTGAAAGAGACACAAAAGAGGGTAGAAAAGACAGTATTAAATAACTGATGCCACCACTCCCGCATACCATGGAAGCAACCACATGATGCAGACAGATATTCTGTTTGTTTGATTGGCATTCGGAGAGTGCAGTAATTGTAATAAATTGCATTGAACTCAGTGCTGCTGTGTTACATCAGAAAGCAAAATTTGGTTGAACTTAGCTGATGTGCACCCATGGAGGGAGTATTTAAAACAGTCCTAGCCAGAGGGGAATCACCAATCCCAGCAGTCAGAACTTGAGTTCCACCAAGTTTGCCACCACAGGCTAAAGTCTTCTGGAGCCCCAAATAAACTTCAAAGGCAATCTAGCCCATGACTGCAACTCCCAGGTGAGTCCAAGTACTGAACTGGTCTCAGAGTTACTGGACTTGTGGGGCATGTGACCTACTGAGTCACCAGGCAGGGAAGCTGAGAAAGTGCTTGTGCCAACTCTCCACCAACTCCAGGCTACACAGCTCACAGCTTCAAAAAATACTCCTTAATTCTACTTGAGGAGAGAAGAGCGAAGAGTAAAAATGACTTTGTCTTGCATCTTAGACACCAGCTGAGCCACAGAAGGATAGGGCACCAGTCAGGGTCACGAGGTTCCCTCTCCAGGACCTAGCTCACAGATAACATTTCTAGAAGCATTCTGAGCCAGAAGAGAAATCATTGTCTTGAAGGGAAAAAAAATCCAGTTCTGGCATGAAGCATCACATGCTGACTAAAGAGCCCTTGAACCCTGAAAACCAGTAGTGGTAACCAAATAATATGCCATGAGCCTTTGGTGAGACTCTGAGACATACTGGCTTCAGATAAGATTCAATATTCCCAGGTGTGGTAGCTATGGGGAGAGACTCCTTCTGTTTCAGAAAAGTGGAAGAAAAAGTAAAGGAAACTTTGTCTTAAAACTTAGGTAGTAGCTTGACCACTGTGTGGTAGAACACCAAAGAGGATTTTAGGCTCTCCAAATACAAGACTTGGTTTTTGGATGGAATTCCTCGACATTTCCTTGTCCAGAGAAGAGTCTAGTGACCTGAAAAGTGAGTCCCAAGCCAGGTAGCAACCACCAAAAGTTGATTGAAGAGCCCCTGTTTCTTAAGAAAACATTGGCGGCAAGCTGGCCATACTTACCATTGGACTGTGGTGGTGATGGTCATGGGTTGAGGCTCCTCTCCGTGTGGAAAGAGGGAGGAACATTGGGAAGGTCTGAATCCTGTGGTTTGATTGCCAGCTAAGCCACAACAAAATAGAACACCAAGTAGACTTTAAGGCCTTTCACTCCACTCTGGCTGCCAGACAAACCTCTGGATCCATTCAAGGACTATGGGAATTTGGTGCCCTGAAGGGAAGAATATAAGCCTTGCTGGCTTCACCAAGTGCTGATTGTGGAGCCCCCAAGGCCTTGAGCAAACATGGGCACCAGTCTAGTTGTAGTTACAGTGGGCCTTGGCTAAGATCCAGTACTCTGCTGGCTTCTGGTATATCTAAGCAAAGTCACAATGGTGGTGGCCACAGGACTGCTTGTGTCACTGCACCTCAAGCTCCAGGCAGCTCAGAACAGAGAGAAAAACCAATTGTTTGGGACAAAATAAGGGAATAGAACAAGAGTTTCAGCCTGGTAATCCCACGAATTCTCCATATTTATTAAGACATTCAAGGTACTGTCTCCAGGAGTCTGGAATAATCAGAGCATTATTGGGATTGAGGTACCCCCTAATGCAGATGCAGCTTAGGTCACAAGAACTAAGTCATATTGAATACCTGGAAAGCCTTCCCAAGAAGGACAGGTATAAACAAACCCAGACTGTTAAAAAAAAAAAAAAAAAAAAAAACCCTAATCCTTCAATGCCCAGATACAGACAAACATTCACAACTATCAAGATAATAATGACCTAAGCAAATGAGCTAAATAAACACCAGAAACCAATCCTGTAGAGCCAGAAATATGTGAACTTTCACACAGAGAATTCAAAATAGCTGTGTTAAGGAAACTCAAATAAATTCAAGATAACACATAAAAGAAATTCAGAATTCTATCAGATAAATTTAACAATAATATGAAAATGATTTAAAAAATCAAACAGAATTTCTGGTGTTGAAAAATAAAATTCATATACTGAAGAATACATCAGAGTCTTTAAATAGCATAATTGATCAAGTAGAAGAAATAATTAGTGAGCTTGAAGACCAGCTACTTGAAAATAAGCAGCCAGAAGAGACAAAAGAAAAAAAAAAATAAAACAATGAATCATGGCTACAGAATATAAAAAATAACCCCAAAAGAGCAAATCAAAGAGTTATTAGCCTTGAAGAGGAGGTAAAGAAAAAGACAAGGGTACAAAGGTTATTCAAAAGTGTAATAACAGAGAACATCCCAAACCTAGAAAAAGATACCACTATCCACATACAAGAATGTTATAGAACACCAAGCCGATTTGACCCAAAGAAGACTACCTCAAGGCATTTAACAATCAAACTCCCCAAGGTCAACAATAAAGAACGGCTTCTAAAAAATCAAGAGAAAAGAAGAAGAAGAAGAAGAAGAAGAAGAAGAAGAAGAAGAAGAAGAAGAAGAAGAAGAAGAAGAAGAAGAAGAAG
>NW_016804936.1:15129-18663 GCF_001698545.2 Rhinopithecus bieti
AGGAGGAGGAGGAGAGGAAGAATGGACAATATGACTAGCAGCAGATTTTTCAGGCCAAGGCCTTTTAGGCTGGGAGAGACTGGCATGACATACTGAAAGTCCTCTGTACTATAATAGTACATCTGGTGAAAGTATTCCTCAAATATGCAGGACAAATAAAGACATTCTCAGACAATCAAAAGTTGAGGGATTTCATCAACACCGGGACTATCCTGCAAGAAATGCTAAAAGGAGTACTTCTATCAGAAAGAAAAATGCATTAATGAGCAATATGAAAACACTTGAAGGTAGAAAACTTACGAATAATAGTACACACAAGCAAAAAAATAATATTGTAACACTGTAACTGTGTTGTGTAAACTACTTTTATTTTAGGTAGAAAGAATAAGCGATGAACCAATTAAAATGATATTTAAAGCAAGTTTTCAAGACATAGACAACACAATAAAATATAAATAGAAACAACACGTTAAAATGTGCGAGGACAAAGTTAAAGTGTAGAATTTTTATTATTTTTATTCTACTTTGTATGTACAAGCAGTGTTAAGTGTCATCAGCTCAATATAATAGGTTATAAAATAATATTTGCAAGTCTCATGGTAACCAAAAAACAAAAGCATACAAGAAGTACATAAAAATTAAAATGAAAAAATTAAATAATAATATCAGAGAAAACCATCTTCAATTAAAAAAAAAGGCAGAAGAGAAAGTAAGAAATAAGGGAAGACCAGTAATCAACCAGAAATCAAATAACAAAATGGCAGGAATAAATCCTTACATATCAATAATAATATTGAATGTAAATGGACTAAGCTAGCAAATAAAAAGGCATGGGAATGCTGAGTGAATGAAAACAAGAACCAAGGATGTGTTCCCTACAAGGATGTGTTCCCTAAAAGAAACAGACTTCACTTATAAAGACACACAGAGACTGAAAATAAATGGAAGGAAAAGAAATATCCCATGGCAATATTAACCAATAAAGAGGAGGAGAAGCTAGCTATACATATATCAGACAAAGTAGGTCTCAAGACAAAAACTTTCAGAAACAAAGAAGGTCACTATATAAAGATAATGGGGAAAATTAAGCAAGAAGGTAATAACAATTATAAATATATATGCACTCAACATAGGAGCACAAAGATACATAAAGCAAATATTAGAATTAAAGAGAAAAATAAAATCTAATACAATAATAGCTGGAGAATTCAACACTTCATTTTCAGCATTGGACAGATCTTCCAAACAGAAAATAAACAAAGAAACATCATATTTTATATACACTACAGAACAAATAGACCTAAAAAATATTTACAAATTATTCCATTCAATGGCTACAGAATACACATTCTTTTCCTCAGTATATGGATCATACTCAAGGATAGATCATAAGATATGCCACAAAACAAGTCTTAAAACATTCAAAAAAATTAAAATAATATCAAGTATTATCTGTAATCACAAAGGAATAAAATTAGAAATCAATAACCAGAGAAATTTTGGAAACTATACATACACATGAAAGTTAAACAACTTGCTTGTAAATGACCAGTGGGTCAATGAAGAAATTAAGAAGGAAATTTAAAAATTTATTGAAACCATTGATAATGGAAACACAACATACTAAAATCTATGGGATACAGTGAAAGTAGCACTAAGAGGGAAAATTTAAATGAAGGAAATAACATAAAATGTCAATGAAACAAAAAGTTGATTTTGTTAACAGATAAGCAAAATTGATGAAAGTTTATCCAGAATAACTACGAAAATAGTAAGATCCAAATAACAAAATGAGAGATGAAAAAAGAGGCATTAAAACTGATACTGCAGAAATTCAGAAGATTATTAGTGGATACTATGAGCAACTATATGCCAAAAAACTGGAAAATTTAGAGGAAATGGATAAATTCCTAGACACATACCTCCTACGAAGACTGAACCATGAAAAAATTTAAAATGTGAACAGACCAGTAACAAGTAATGAGACGGAAGCTGTAATAAAAAGACTCAAAACAAAGAAAAGTCTGGGATCCATTGGCTTCATTGCTGAATTTTATGGGGCATTTAATGAATTCTGTAATACCAATTCAACCCAAATTATTTTGAAAAACAAAGGAGAAGGGAACACTTCCAAACTCACTGTGGGAGCCCAGTATTGCCCTGATATCAAAAGCAGAGAAAGACACAGCAAAAACAACAACAACAACAACAACAACAACAACAACAAACTAGAAGCCAATGTATATCCCCGAGGAATATTGAAGAAAACAATCTTCAACAAAATACTAGCGGACTGGATTCAACAATACATTAGAAAAGTAATTCATCATGACGAAGTGGGATTTATCCTCAGGATGCAAGTATGGTTCAATATATACAAATTAATCAGTGTGATACATCATATAGTAGAATAAAGGACAGAAACCATATGAATATTTTAACTGATGTATTATAGAAAAAAGTATTTGATAATATTCAAAATTCTTTCACAATCAAAACTCTCAAAACACTTATTATTAAAGGAACATACCTAAACATAAATGAAAGCCATATATGACAGTCACATAAATAGTATCATTTGGAATGAGGAAAACCAGAAAGCCTTTCCTCTAAGATCTGCAACAAGACAAAGATATTCACTGTCACTACTGTTTTTCAACATGGTACTAGAAGATTTATTTAGAGCAATCAGACAAGAGAAAGAAATAAAGGACATCCAAATTGGAAAGAAAGAAGTCAAATTATCCTTGTTTGCAGGTGATATGATCTTATATTTGATAAAAACCTAAAGAATCCACCACGAAACTATTCCAACTGATACATTCAGGAAATTCACAGTACACATTATTAATATATCAAATTACTACCATTTCTACATGACAACAGCAAAAAAGTCCATGAAAGAAATCCAGAAAGTAATGCCATTTACAATAGCTACAAGTAAAACAAAATGCATAGGCATTATTTTGACCAAATAAGTGAAAGATTTCTACAATAAAAACTATAAAATATGGATGCTAGAAAGTGAAGAAGATACAAAAATGAAAATATATTTCATTTTCATGGATTGGAGAATTCAACACTTTAAAAATGTCCATAATACCCAAAACAATCAACAGATTCAATGCAAATTCCTATTAAAATACTGATGACCTTCTTAACAAAAATAGAAGAAATAATCTAAAAATATATATGGAGTAACAATGACACTGTAGCCAAAGCTATCCCAGGTAAAAAGAACAAAACTGGAGGAATCTAAAAACCCTAGAAGAAAATCTAGGTAGTACCATTCAGGACATAGGCATGGGCAAGGACTTCATGTCTAAAACACCAAAAGCAACGGCAGCAAAAGCCAAAATTGAAAAATGGGATCTAATTAAACTAAAGAGCTTCTGCACAGCAAAAGAAACTACCATCAGAGTGAACAGGCAACCTACAGAATGGGAGAACATTTTTGCAATCTACTCATCTGACAAAGGGCTAATATCCAGAATCTACAAAGAACTCAAACAAATATACAAGAAAAAAAAACGG
>NW_016804936.1:19859-22187 GCF_001698545.2 Rhinopithecus bieti
TTTAAAAAAAAAAAAACTGATGCCTGGGCCAGACAACTAAATCACAATGTTCAAGTGTGGGGCCTGGCCCCACTTGAATTTTAAAAGCACCCCAGGTGACTCTAATATGCAGCCAAGGTTAAAACCATTTTCTAGAGAGAGGGGAACATGGAGCAACAAAGAGAACAGATTTGTTTCGCTTGTTCTTTCACTATTTCTTTAGGTTCATAAATCAGAAATGCTTGGATACAAAGAGAGGGACAACAGATACCGGGGTCTACTTGAGGGCAAAGCGTGGGAGGAGGGAGAGGATAAAAAAAAATACCTATTGGGTGCCATGCTTATTACCTGGGTGACTCAATAACCTGTACACCAAACCCCCAAGACATGGAGTTTACCTATGTAACAGTCCTGCACATGCTCCCCTAAACCTGAGATAAAAGGCTTTTTTGTTTGTATGTTTGTTTATTTGTTTTTGAGATAGAGTTTTGCTCTTGCTGCCTAGACTGGAGTGTAACGGCGCGATCTCGGCTCACTGCAACCTCTGCCTCCCGGGTTCAAGTGATTCTCCTGCCTCAGCCTCCCAAGTAGCTGGAATTGCAGGTGATCACCACCACATCTGGCTAATTTTTGTATTATATATAAATTTTTTTTTTAAATCAAGAATACTTCACCTAGTTTATTTTCATTCCGGATATTGCAGTTCATTTTTCCAGTTCAACATTTCCACCGATCTTTAAATAAAAACAGAGCAAGAAACAGGCACCCGAAAGGATGGCCATTGTTACAGCGTTCGCCTGAGACTGCCACTTCTGTTGAGAAGTCATAGAAACCTCCACCCAGACAGGTACCGAGAACTGCAGACTCAGTGATGACGTGATGAGTGACAGCTCCAGAGGCTGCAGAATCTTTCAACCCCTGAGCGGGAGCCCAAGTCACCACCCTCAATTGACACAGGAGGAAAACCAGGCTCAGAAGGTCCAGTGGCTCAGGCAGCAGCAAAGCTGCAATTTCAAGGCTGACTTGTTTCCAAAACCCCAACTTTTAACCATCCTGCTATAGGACACCATGCAGTCCTCCAGATTCATTATATTTAATTAATTAATTTATTTATTTATTTATTTATTTATTTATTTTTCCATAAGTTATTGGGGTACAGGTGGTTTTTGATAATATGAGTAAGTTCTTTAGTGGTGATTTGTGAGATTTTGGTGCACGCTTCATCCGAGCAGTATACACTGCACCATATTTGCAGTCTTTTATCCTTTGTCCCCCTCCCACTCTACTCCCCAAGTCCCCAAAGTCCATTGTATCATTCTTACACCTTTGTGTCCTCATAGCTTGTCTCACACATATCAGTGAGAACATACAACGTTTGGTCTTCCATTCCTGAGGTACCTCACTTAGAATAATAGTCTCCAGTCTCAGTCATTGCAAATGCTGTTAATTCGTGCCTTTTTATGGCTGCATAGTATTCCATTTTATATATATATATGTATATAAATCACAGTTTCTTTATCCACTCATTGATGAATTGGCACTTGGGCTGGTTCCACAATTTTGCAATTGTAAATTGCGCTCCTATAAACATTCATCTGCAAGTATGTTTTTTGAATAATGACTTCTTTCCCTCTGGGTAGATACCTAGTAGTGGGATTGTTGCATCAAATGGTAGTTGTACTTTGAGTTCTTTAAGGAATCTCCATACTGATTTCTATAGTGGCTGTACTTGTTTACATTCCCACCAACAGTGTAGAAGTGTGGATCATGATGGACTTTATTTTTGATATGTTGCTGGAATAAGTTAGCTAGTATTTTGTTAACGATTTTAGCATCTATGTTCATCAAGGATATTGGTCTGTAGTTTTATTTTTTGGTTGTGTTGTTTTCTGGTTTTGGTATTAGGGTGATGCTAGCTTTATGGAATTAATTAGGGAAGTTTCCTTCTTTATCTTGTGGAATAGTGTCAAAAAAAATGGTGCCAATTCTTCTTTGACTGTCTGGTAGAATTCTACTGTGAATCTGTCTGCTCCTGGACATTTTGTTGGTAATTTTAAATTACAATTTCAATCTCACTGCTTGTTATTGGTCTATTCAGAGTATCTAATTTTCCTGATTTAAGGTAGGAGGGTTATATTTTCCAGGAATTCATCCATCTCTTCTAGGTTTTCCAGTTTGTGTGTGTAAAGGTGCTCATACTAGCCTTGAATGATCTTTTGTATTTCAGTGGTGTCAGTTGTAATATCTTCTGTTTCATTTCTTAATGAGATTATTTTGATTTTCTCTCTTCTTGGTTAATCTTGCTAACGGTCTATCAATTTTATTTATCTTTTCAAAGAAGCAGCTTTT
>NW_016804936.1:22527-27309 GCF_001698545.2 Rhinopithecus bieti
TGTACGTGTGTATATGTGTGTGTGTGTGTGTGTGTGTGTGTGTGTGTGTACCTGTTAAGTCCATTTGTTCCAAGGTATAGTTTAAATCCATTGTTTGTTGACTTTCTTTCTTGATGACCTGTCTAGTGCTGTCAGTGGAGCACTGAAGTTCCCCACCATTATTGTGTCACTGTCTATCTCATTCTTTAGGTCTATTAGTAATTGTTTTATACATTTGGGATATCCAGTGTTAGATGGATATATGTTTAGGATTCTGATATTTTCCTGTTGGACAGGGCCTTTTACCAATATATAATGTCCATCTTTGTCTCTTTTAAATGCTGTTGCTTTGAAGTTTATATTGTCTGATATAAGAATAGCGCCCATGGTCACTTTTGGTGTGCATTTGCATGAAATGCCTTTTTCCACCTCTTTACATTAAGTTTCTGTGAGTTCTTATGTGTTAGATGAGTCTCCTGAAGGCAGTAGATAGTTGGTTCACGAGTTCTTATCCATTCTTTGGTTCTGTGTCTTTTAAGTGGAGCATTTAGGCCATTTACATTCAATGTTAGTATTGAAATGTGAGGTACTGTTGCATTCATCATGCTCTTTGTTGCCTGTGTACTTTGTCTGTTTGTTTGTTTTGGGGAGCAATTGTTTTGCTTTTAACTTGTATTTTTGTTTTATAGGTCCTGTGTGATTTATGCTTTAAACAGATTCTGGTTTGGTGGGTTTCCAGGATTTGTTTCAAGATCTAGAGCTCCTTTTCACAGTTCTTGTAGTGGTGGCTTGGTAATAGTGAATTCTCAGAGCATTTGCTTGTCTGAAAACGACTGTATCTTTCCTTCACGTATGATGCTTAGATTCACTGAATACAAAATTCTTGGTTGATAATTGTTTTGCTTGAGGAGGTTGAAGATAGGGCCCAATTCCTTCTAGCTTGTAGTTTCTGCTGGATATCTGCTGTTAATCTAATAGGTTATCCTTTAGAGGTTACCTGGTGCTTCTGTCTCACAGCTGTTAAGATGTCTTAACTTTGGATAACCTGGTGACAATGTGTGTGGTTGAAGATCTTTTAGCAATGAATTTCCCAGGTGTTCCTTGTGCTTCTTGTATTTGCATGTCTAGGTCGCTAGCAAGGCCAGGTGAGTTTTCCTTGATTATTCCCCCAAATATATTTTCCAAGCTTTTAGAATTGTATTCCTCCTCAGGTACACTGATTATTCTTAGGTTTGGTCATTTAACATAATCCCAGACTTCTTGGAGGCTTGGTTCATATTTTCTTATTCTTTTTTCTTTGTCTTTGTTGGATTGGGTTAATTCAAAGACCTTGTCTTCAAGCTCTGATGTTATTTCTTCTATTTGTTAAATTCTATTGCTGAGACTTTCCAGAGCATTTTCCATTTCTAAAAGTATGTCTGCAGTTTCCTGAATTTTGATTGTTTTCTCTTTAAACTATCTGTTTCCTTGCATATTTCCCCTTCATTTCTTGTATTTTTTTTTTTTTTTGAATTTCTTTGCATTGGGATTTGCCTTTCTCTTATCCTTCCCTGATTAGCTTAATAACTAACCTCCTAAATTCTTTTTCAGGTAAATCATGGATTTCTTCTTGGTTTGGATCCATTGCTGGTGAACTAGTGTGATTTTGGGGGGTGTTGAAGAGCTTTTGTCATATTACCAGGGTTGTTTTTCTGCTTTCTTCTCATTTTGGTGGGCTGTGTCAGAGGGAAGTTCTAGAACTAAAGGCTGTTGTTCAGAATTTTTGTCCCACAGTGTTCCCTTGATGTATTAGTCTCCCCCTTTTCCAGTGGATGTGGCTTCCTGTGAGCCAAACTTCAGTGATTGTTGTCTCTCTTCTGGGTATAGCCACCCAGCAAGTCGCCCAGCTCTGGGCTGGTGCTGGGAGTTGTCTGCACAGTGTCCTGTGATGTGAAGCATCTATGGGTCTCTCAGCTATGCATACCAGCTCCTGTTCTGATGGAGGTGATGGAGAGTGCAATGGATCCATGACAGTCTTTAGCTTTGGTAGTTTAATGCTCTACTTTTGTGCTGGTTGGCCTCCTGTCAGTAGGTGGGGTTTTCCAGAAAGCATCAGTTGTAGTAATGTGGAGAGGAACTGGTGGTGGGTGGGGCCTTAGAACTCCCAAGATTAAATGCCTTTTGTCTTTCTCTACCAGGGTGGATAGGGAAGGACCATCAGGTGGGGGCAGGCTAGGCATGTCTGAGCTCAGATTCTCCTTGGGTGGGTCTTGCTATCGCTGCTGTGGGGGATGGGGATGAGATTCCCAGTTCACTGGAGTTGTGTACCTAAGAGGATTATGACTGCCTCTTCTGAGTCATGCAGGTTGTCAGGGAAGTGGGGGAAAGTTGGCAGTAACAGGCCACACCCAGCTCCCAGGCAAACCAAAGGACTGGTTTCACTCCCACTGTGCTTCTCCCAACAGCCCTGAGTCTGTCTCCAGGCAGAGGGTGAGATGGGCTTAAAAACTTGCCTGAGGTTTTTCTGCCTCTCAGCTGCGAAGGAAAAGGGCTTTAGTTCTTTCCCCTGTCTGTGAAGTCCGCATGCTGGATTCATACCCTCCTTCGAGTTCTGGCCAGGAGACTTCTTGCCCTGTTCAAATTGTTACACAGTTCAGCTAGAGAATTTTTTTCCCTGTGGAGTTTTACCCCTGTTTCTCTGGCCACCCTCCTGATGGATCCCTGTGGTGATAGGCAGGAATGGACTGCTTGAAGACCCAGCGAGCTCCCAGGACCTTTCTGCTGCTTCCTCTACCCCTGTATTTCACTTGACTTGGCTCTCTAACTTGACTCAGCTCCACGTAAAGTCAGACACTTCTCCAGCAAATAGATCTTCAGCTTTTCCAATGGGGGTGTGTGTTCGGGAGAGGATGGTCTCCCTTTCCCACTTCCGCAGTTGTGGAACTCACAGTATTTGGGGTTTCTCCTGGGTCTTGCAGGAGCAGTCTGCTTACTTCAGAGGATCCTACCAGGATTGCTGGTTTGTTTTTGGAATTGATCTGGAGTTAAAATTCACAATGCAAGCCTCCATATGCTGCTCTGTCTGGAGCTGCAATCTAGTCCTGCCTTCCATCTGTCATGATCCCTCAGTAATACCCTCACTTATTTTAAGAACTAAAATCAAAACAGTCGAACTCATGAAGATAGAGTAGAAAGGTAATTACCAGATGCTGGGAAGTGTAGCGGGAGATGAGGGGTGATGTGGGGATCATTATTTGGTACAAAAACTTAGAAAGAATAAATAAGACCTAGCATTTGCCAGGACAACAGGGTGACTATAGTAAAAAATAATGTATTTGTACATTAAAAAAATAACTAAAAGAGTATAATTGGATTGTTTGTAACATAAGGAATAAATAGTTGAGGTGATTAATACCTCATTTATCCTGATTTGATTGTTACACATTGTATGTCTGTGTCAAAATATCTCATGTACCACATAAGTATTCACTTACCTTGCCCCTACAAAATAAAAAATAAATTAAAATACAATTTTAGGTGTATAATAATCCTATATTTTTGAAAATAATACTTGTTATTTCAAGGTATATATTTAAGCATTTGCAGATAGGATAAATAATAAGGAAAGGCAATAGATGAATCAACACTGGCCATGTATTGATAAAAATTGGGTGGTGGCTATACATACAAATTGCTAATCATATCTTTCTATGTTTGTATATATTTGAATTTTTCTATACTAACGAATTTAGAATAAATCCTCTGGGTAGTACAAAATAGATTTTCATTTTCTCCAGTGGGTTGCATTTTTTTAAAGACTATTTTAAAAAGCCTCTAATGGTGACACAGATTCCCATATGTCTCCAATAGTTTAATTTGTCTCTATTTTCCACTCCATTGTTTTCTCCACCACAGCGTCCTGGCTGTATTTTGACACTCCCTTGCAATGTCAAGACCTAGAATTCTGTAGGGGAAGAAGGCTCTTCATAGTCTTCTTTTATATAAGATTTAGTTATTCTATGTTCTCTGAATAAAAGTATGTAGAAGACAATCCACCTCTTCTATTGATCTTATTTATTTCCTATCATATTGTTGCTTTCCTGTATTATTCTGTTAGACCACCTCTCATCTATGTGTGCAGACAGGAAGGAAAGATATACATGAATGGAACATGAAACACTCATTTTTAGAGGAAGGAAATTACAGATACCCAGGGGAGTGTGTCAGATTATCTGGACCCAAATGCCAGTACCATGAGTTACTAGCTGCATTACTTTGGCAAATTTTTCTGTACTACAGAATGGAATTAATAAAAGCATCTGCCTAATATGATAATAGAAAAGTTAAATGAAATAATGCATGTAAAGCACATGGCCTATATTAAGCACTCAAAACAAAGGCCTGGCACGGTGGCTCATGCCTTTAATCCCAGCATCTTGGGAGGCCGAGGTGGGCAGATCAGGAGGTCAGGAGACCGAGATCATCCTGGATAACATGGTGAAATCCCGTCTCTACGAAAAATACAAAAAATTATCCGGGGGCGGTGGCAGGCGTCTGTAGTCCCAGTTACTCGGGAGGCTGAGGTGGGAGAATGGCGTGAACCCGGGAGGCAGAGGTTGCAGTGAGCCAAGATCATGCCACTGCACTCCAGCCTGGACAACAGAGCAAGACTCTGTCTCGAAAAAAAAACAAAACAAAACCCATAATAGCTATTATTACTATATCTTTGCTGGCATCTTATCTTGCTGTTTATCAATTGACAGGTGAAAAACTTTCTATTGTAATTTGTATCTCATCAATTATTGGATTATTTATTTGTCTGAT
>NW_016804936.1:28130-34098 GCF_001698545.2 Rhinopithecus bieti
ACTTTTTTCATTTTTTAAAATTTCTGGTTAAATCACATTTCTTATCCCTAAAAGTTATACTGTATCTATTATTGTTAAATATTAGTATCATTAATTACTTACTCAATTCCTTTAATATATATAAGCCTATTCAGATTATGTAGTTTTTTTTTTTTTGTTTTTGTTTTTTTTGGTGTGAGACATGGCAGACTGTGTCTTTCAAGAACTTGTCCATTTCATGAAGATTATCAACTTTGTGTGCATAGAGCTGTTTAAGATATTCCTTTCAAAAATAAATTGTTCTCTCTTTTCCTCTTTCTTTCTTTCTTTCTTTCTTTCTTTCTTTCTTTCTTTCTTCTCTTTTGACAGAGCCTCATTACATCACCCAGGTTGGAGTGTAGTGGTGCAATCTCAGCTCACTGCAATGCCCTGTTCCCAGGTCCAAAGGATTATTTTGCCTCAGCAACCAGAATAGCTGGGATTACAGGTGTGTGCTACCAAACCTGGCTAACTTTTCTTGTGTTTTTAGTAAAGACAGAGTTTCACCATGTGGGCCAGACTGGTCTTGAACAACTGAGTTCAAGGGATCCTCCCACCTCAGCCTCCCAATGTACTGGGATTACAGGCATGAGCTACTGCTCTTGGCCACCTTTATTATTTATATTTTTCTACCAAAGAAACCCATGCACTCATGTGTTTATCACAGCACTATTCACAATAGCAAATACATGAAATCAACCTAGATCCCCATCAACAGTGGACTGGATAAGGAAACTGTAGTAAGGGGAGAACTGGGGAGAACCAGGAAAGGACGTTTAGTTTGAGGTAGTGGTGAGATAGGATCATGAAGGAAGAGGTGAAGGGAATTCCTGTAAGAGTGGCACTGCGTTGTTGCCCTCTGGTCCCCAAAGAAATTAGTGAGGGCTGCCAGATATGCCTTTCCTTCATGCCCAGGGAGCCTCAGGTGGTGGTTGGTACTGATAAATCCTTCAACTATGATTTTGTGTTTGACCCCTGTAATGAACAGGAAGAAGTATTCAATACAGCAGTAGCACCATTCATAAAAGCATATTTAAATGATATAATGCAATGGTCCTGGCCTATGGGCAGACTTGCTCTGGAAAAAAAAAAAAACCTATTCAATGGGAGGTGCATACACTGCAGAGCAAGAGAATGAACCAACAGTTGGGGTTATTCCTAGGATAATAAAACTGCTCTTCAAAGAAATTGATAAAAAGAGTGATTTGGAATTTATTCTGAACATGTCTTACTTAGAGATTTACAATGAATAAATTTTGGATCTTCTATGCCCATCTTGTAAGAAAGCTCAAATAAATATATGGGACGATCCTAAGGAAGGCATAAAGATTGTAGGACTCACTGAGAAGACTGTTTTAGTTGCCTTGGGTACTGTTTCCTGTTTGGAGCAGAGCAACAACTCTGTGGCCTCCACAGCTATGAACGCCCAGTCATCTCAATCTCATGCCATCTTTACAATCTCCATAGAGCAGAGAAAGAAAAGTGACAGGAATAGCAGCTTTCACTCCAAGCTGCATCTTGTAGACCTCTCTGAATCAGAAAGACAGAAGAAAACCAAGGCTGAAGGGGTTCGTCTAAAAGAGGGTATTAATATTAATTGAGGCCTTCTATGCTTGGGAAATGTAATCAGTGTTCTTGGAGATGACAAAAAGGGTGACTTTGATTCCTACAGCGATTCCAAGTTGGCTCCACTGCTTCAAGATTCTCTAAGTGGTAATAACCATAATAGCCTGTGTGAGTCCTGCTGGCTCCAATTCAGAAGAAACTAAATACCCTTCACTATGATGACAGAATAAGAAAAAACAGGAACCAACCTGTTGCTAATATTGATCCCCAGACAACTGAACTTAATCATCTAAAGCAACGGGTAAAACAGCTACAACAGCTACAAGTTTTGTTGCTACAAGCCCATGGACATACCCTGCCTGGATCTATAAATGTGTAACCATCAGAGAATCTACAATCCCTGATGGAGAATAAAAGATTAAGTCATAGTCTGAGCGAGGCAGCTGGTCAGACAGCCCAGATGATGGAGAGGATCATTTTGACAGAGCAAGTGAATGAAAAAATGAACACCAACCAGGCACGGTGGCTCATGCCTGCAATCCCAGCACTTTGGGAGGCCGAGGTGGGCAGATCATGAGGTCAGGAGATCGAGACCATCCTGCCTAACATGGTGAAAACCCATCTCTACTACAAATACAAAAATTTAGCTGGGCGTGGTGGTGGGCACCTGTAGTCCCAGCTACTCGGGGGGCTGAGGCAGAAGAATGGTGTGAACCCAAGAGTTGGAGCTTGCAGTGAACCAAGATCACACCACTGCATTCCAGTCTGGGTGACAGAGTGAGACAATGTCTCAAAAAAAAAAGTAACACCAAGCTAGACGAGTTAAGGCAGCATACAGCCTGAAAACTGGATCTTCAAAAGCTAGTGGAGGTTTTGGAAGACCAGGAATTGAAAGAAAATGTAGAAATAATTTGTAACCTGCAGCAATTCATTACCAAGTTATCGGATGAAAGTCCTGCTTGCATGGCTGCATCCATTAGTAATGTGGTGGAACAAGAAGCTCTAGTGGAAACCAGTTCAGAGAGGAGCAGGTATTCTGATGCTTTTACCACTCAGCATGCTTTCTGTCAAGCTCAGATGTCTAAGGAGCTGGTTGAGTTGAATAAAGCCACTGCACTGAAAGAGGCCCTAGCTAGGAATATGACTCAGAACATTTGCCAGCTACAGCCCATTCAGTTCCAATACCAGCAAAACATAAAAAAAACTAGAACTGGAAGTCATCTATCTGGAAAAGGAAAAGGAAGAATTTGTTCTTGAACTTCAGACAGCAAAGAAGGATGTCAACCAAGCCAAGTTGAGTGTGGCCACTGAAAATATCTCCAGGAGCTGGAGGATCAAATAGCTGATCTGAGGAAGACACCGACTGAGCAGTCCAAACTTCTGAAACTAAAAGAATCCACAGAGCATACTGTCTCCAGTCTGAACCAGGAGATACGGATGATGAAAAACTGGTGGGTACAGTTAATGTGTCAAATGAAAGAGGACGCTGAGAAGTTTAGACAGTGGAAGCAGAAAAAAGACAAATAAATAATACAGTTAAAAGAATGAGACAGTAAGAGGCAATATGAACTTCTCAAATTTGAAAGAAACTTCCAGAAACAATCCAATGAGCTAAGATGCAAAACAGAGGAGGCAGCAGCTGCCAGCAAGTGTCTCAGGGATGCTCTCCAGAAACAACGGGAAGTCGTAGATAAGCAGAAAGAGACTCAGAGCCATGGAGTGGAAGGCACTGCAACTCGAGTGAAGAATTGGCTTGGAAACAAAATTGAAGTTATGGTCACTACTCAGGAAGCCAAACGCCATCTGATGGGCTCCTTGAAGATAGAAAGATCCTGGTTCAGGATGTGGCTCAACTCAAAGAAAAAAAAGGAATCTGGGGAGAATCCACCTCCTAAACTCCAGAGACATACATTCTCCCTTACTGAAGTGCATGGTCAAGTTTTGGAGTCAGAAAATTCTATTACAAAGCAGATTGAAAGCCTAGAGACTGAAATGGAACTCAGGAGTGCTCTCAGATAGCTGACCTACAGAAGAAGCTGCTGGATACAGAAAGTGAAGACAGGTCAAAACAATGCTGGGAGAATATTGACACCATTCTGGAAGCCAACTGTGCCCTGAAATATTTGATTTGAGAGCTGGTCTCCTCCAAAATACAGGTCAGCAAACTTGAAAGCAACCTGAAACGAAGCAAGGTCAGCTGTGCTGACGTGCAGAAGATGCTGTTTGAGGAATAAAATCACTTTGCTGAGTTAGAGACAGAGTTATAAGCTGAGCTGGTCAGAATGGAGTAACAGCACCAAGAGAAGGGGCTGTACCTTCTCGGCCAGCTGCAGCAGAGCCAAATTGCAGAGAAGCAGTTAGAGGAATCAGTCAGTGAGAAGGAACAGCAGCTACTGAGCACACTGAAGTGTCAGGATGAAGACCTTGAGAAGATGCAAGTAGTGTGTGAGCAAAATCAGCAGTTTTCCAAGAGAATGAAATCATCAAGCAAAACTGACCCCTGACCCTTCTCCAGGTAGCCAGTAGACAGAAATATCTTCCTAAGGATACTCTTCTATCTCCAGACTCTTCTTTTGAATATGTCCCACCTAAGCCTAAACCTCGTGTTAAACTTCCTGGAGCAAAGAAAGGTCATTGAGGATCTAAAATATTGTTCATATCATTCTGTGAATGAGCATGAGGATGGTGATGGTGATGGTGATGAGGGGGATGATGAGTAATGGAAGCCAAAAAAAATTAGTTAAGGTGTCCAGGAAGAAAATCCAAGGGTGTTCCTGCAAGGGTTGGTGTAGGAACAAACAGTGTGGGTGGAGGAAGCAAAATTCAGACTGTGGTGTGGACTGTAGCTGTGACCCCACAAAGTGTCAGAACCACCAGCAAGGCAAGCATAGCTTGTGCACCATTGAATGGGCCCAGGATTCTGAAGGCTCCTTCAAACTGGAGGATCCTACTGAGGTGATCCCACGACTGAGCTTCTTTAATCCCATCTGTGCCACCCCCAATAGCAGGATCCAGAAAGAGATGTGTGACATGGGGCAGGTGCTGTCAAAGAAGACTGCTCTAGTTCCCCTACCCACTTTTGACCTCCCAGAGTTGAAACATGTAGCAACAGAATACCAAGAAAACAAGGCTCCAGAGAAGAAAGAGAAACAAACTCTGGCCGGCAACACCAGATTCTTCTCTGGCTTCTCCCCTATCGAACAAGAGGCTCACTGAAGTTGAAGTCATCATATCCACCCCTAGTCTCTCTTGGGAGACGCTTTCAGGTTGCAGTCAGAGGGGTTTCTTAAATGACTTCCCTGGATTTCAGGTTTCTTGCTATTGAAATAAGAAAAAGAGCATTACCGAAAATAAGGCAAACTTTGATGGATGTTGGTCTTCAGCCTCCAGCCCCAGACTCCTACTCTATTCTCCAGAAGGGTGCTAAGCCACCTACTGAAAAGAGAACCAACTGACATTCCTAATGACTCATCAGGAATCACTCCTCAGTATCATCCAGTTGTTTCTTACTTTTGAGCAGTTCAGGCTGTCTCATGACGGGGATGAGGCCAAGGCTTTCTTATCTTTTGGTTGTCCCTGCTTAATGGAGGAGACTAGCCTAGGATGGGGGCCTGGCTAAGATCTTTTACTACAACTCAGAAATGGAGTTGTGATCTTCATCTTTGCTTTCCTGACATTCTCTGAATTTTAAGTGTTTCAATAGTACTCTCAATTGTCTGCCGTGTTTCTGAAGTAAATGAATTATTATTGTTATATTTTATTATACTTTTAGTTCTGGGATACATGTGCAGAATGTGCAGGTTTCTTATATCGGTATACATGTGCCATGGTGACTTGCTTCACCCATTGACCCGTCATCTACATTAGGTATTTCTCTTAATGCTATCCCACCCCTAGCCCCCCACCACCCAACACACCCTGGTATGTGAGGTTCCCCTCCCTGTGTCCATGTGTTCTCACTGTTCAACTCCCACTTATGAGTGAGAACATGTGGTGTGTGGTTTTCTGTTCCTGTGTTAGTTTGCTGATAATGACGGCTTCCAGCTTCAAATATGTCCCTGCAAATATATGAACTCATCCATTTTTATGGCTGCACAGTACTGCATCGTGTATATGTGCCACATTTTCTTTATCCAGTCTATCATTGATAGGTATTTGGGTTGGTTCCAAGTCTTTGCTATTGTGAACAGTGTTGCAATAAACATTTGTGTGCATGTGTCTTTATAGTAGAATGATTTATAACACCCTGTAATGGGATTGCTGGGTCAAATGGTATTTCTGGTTCTAGATCCTTGAGGAAATGCCACACTATCTTCCACAATGGTTGAACTAATTTACACTCCCAGCAACAGTGTAAAAGCATTCCTATTTCACCACATCCTCA